>NC_135428.1:18084656-18112156 GCF_051991245.1 Festucalex cinctus
TTATGGGTGTGTTATGTGTGATAGTAACTTCTGTTGAGTGTGCTCCCTCTAGAGGTTAGGAGGCCCTTTCCCTTTAAAGGAAGTGCCAACTCTGTCAGCAGGTGGTTTTGATTGCTGGAAAGCACACAGTCTTTTGACCTTGAACTGAAGAGCAGCCACAAATTTGGACTTAAACTATGCGGCTGTTTGAGCAAAAAAACAAGATACATTTTCATCTCAACTCATCTGGACATTCAGTTTTCCAAGTGTCAAGAACAAATCAACCCAGCTAAACCCAAGTGCTACACACGCGGGATCAAAAAACGGTGTAGTCCAGGGGTGTCAAACTCATGTTAGTTCAGGCGTCGCATGGAGGAAAATATATTACCAAGTGGGCTGCATCGGTAAAATAACGGTATATAACTTACAAACGATTGCCGTCACACAGACACACACACACACACACACACAGGTTTTTGCTAATCTGTGTGCCAGCCCTAAATCACAGAGCTCAACTGTAATCATATTGTTCCAAAAAATAATACAAATGCAAATGGAACGCGGTAACACTGAGTCCTGGACATGTTAAATCGACCTGTTTTGCATATGTATAAATATATATATATACATATATATATATATATATATATATATATATATATATATATATATATATATATATATATATATATATATATATATATATATATATATATATATATATATATATATATATATATATATATAATCATCATTGATCGTGTAATTTCTTCAGCTTCATGAAATTCCACATGCAGCGTCTGGAAGAAATAGAACGCCTGCGGAAACCTTCCACATCGCCGTAGTTGTTCCGCACCGCACCGCAGCTAGTGTGAATTAACACATAGACTTGAATGCGTTCTATCCTTGCGGCGTCTGCACGGCCAACCAAACGGAAAAACGCACCGCGTCCGTTCCGCAGCCAGTGTAAATTGGTCTTAAGCCTTTCCCGAGCAAATCACCGTGGAGCAGTCCAAGATTGATAACATGAAGTGAATCCCAATTATCAATCTAGCTCTGACATGACCACCACCATATTATGTGACATCTGGTAAAACTGGTAACTTTTCTTTGAGAGGAAAGAAGTCAGTTTTTTATGACACAAATCCTGGAATTTGTCCAAAATGGCTGACTTCTGTTCACGTTTAAGTCCTTGAAACTTTTTCATGCATCCCGTTATGCTTGACATATCCACCCAATTTGGTGATTATCAGTGAAACTGATGTTGGGGTTCCCCAAAGTACAAGTCCTGAAATTCAAAAGGAATGGACACGTCAAATGAAAATGGCCAGCTTCCTGTTCTTTGATTGTACAATTAAAACATCAGGGGTGGTCTTTTAATCATTCTGAGAGGTGACATTTGAGAAGTTACCCCCACACCTCCCGCCGCCACATGAAAGAGACAAAAGCCAATAGCAGGCGATCCATCAGTGTCACGGTGGCTCACACGCCGTGCGCCATTCTGACCTCGTGGGCGGTCCCATGGAATCCTGGACTGGTCCATTTAGTCCCATACCAGCGGTGACCCTGAAAGCGCATCCGCTGGACTCACACTCCACTGCACAAACAGGTCACACACACATTGTGCAGCAGCTGATCAATGCTTCAGACTAGCATGCGTGTGACACACAAACAGGACCTCAGCATGTCATTTCGGCGGGGTAGAGAGAGAGAGAAAAAAAAAAACAGCTCCTTTTTGTCTTCATCAAGCATCAATAAAAACCATCCGGCTAAGCCACGCTAATCTACTACTGAAGTGAGATAAAAGTGAGATAATTTTTATTTATTTATTTATTTATTTTTGTGCTCGCCTGTGTTGCCTGGCGGGACTTTGGAGGGCTTAACTGCTTTGTTGTCATGTGCTCCAGGTGTAATTGTGCAGACCTAGGCTAAAATGTATCAAATAAATTGCCAATTTAAAGACAAAACTCTAACTCCATCTATGGTCGACAGCCAATCAGAGAACATGTCTAGACAGCAATTCACATTCACACCTATCTGCAATTTAGCCTTCATGTTGATGTTTTTGGAATGTGGAAGGAAGACAGCGTACTGTACCCGAGAGAGTTAGTTCCATTTCTGTGGCATACGTTTACTCATGTGGATGACTAATTGAGGTGTCCACAAGAGTTGGTGCCACCATTAAGAATTAAATGACAGTTTTATGATTCTATTCAAGCCAAGATGTTTATTTTTCAAGTGAACGGCGCACTTGACGACTAATTGAGACCAATGAGGAGGCATGATAGAGGGGTAGCTGTGATAAATGTGTAGTGGTTGTCCCTTACGCCTCTTATTTTTTTATTGAAATCAACCACTTATGTAATGGAAAACACATAACATTACCTTTTGACAAGTGACTAGCAAACGGCAGCTAGTATAAGTCGCTAAGGTAGTGGTCGACATCTTTTCTCAAGAGTTCCTTTCTTGGTTAGTACTAACCTCATTATCAATAGTCCTGGTATGATAGTAAGTATAAAGAAACCACAATGATGGCAGGAATCACAAGTGAAAAACAAAATGGCGGCTAATGCAACAAGCTAACACACATTTTGACTCAAATCGACTTAAACGCACCCATTTGGACATGCATGTACACACAAAAGTACAGTAAATCAACAGTTTGGGCAGTGTGACAAATTATTTCTCTTTTCATGAATTCCAATTGAGAAAAGACATGAGAGAATATGTTCCCTCTACAATATTTGTTCCATAATCCATCTAGAAAACTCCGCACGGTGCCAAACACACACACCCTATGTCCGCCAGTGTACAAACATGTTAAACATCAAACCAGTCCGTGACTATTTTCCATCCAAACTGATAAAAGGTAGCGGCGGCGGCGAGTGCTCTCACAACTGGATGCACTGCCATGTCCAAACAAAACAGCGGCTGTGTTAACAAACAACCAGCATGAAAATCTGTGTACAAGCACCCCCCAAAATATTGACCGTTTAGGCTTTTTCTCTTCATTTATACTTGAGAGAGACACAGGGACACAGTTTTCTCAAAGGAAATGTCAAGTCCAATACATGCAGGCTATTGCAGGATGCCTTGAGCTTATCTCAGCGGACTTTTGGCCGAGAAGCAGGGTACACCCTGGACTGGTCGCCAGCCAATTGCAGGGCACATATAGACAAACTTCTCACACTCACAGAATTTTTTTCTCCCCCCAATGAAATGTCTCTCAGTAGTCAACTGAGTGCAATCAAATGGATATAAATTAGCGTTAGATGTGTTTAATGACGCCATTTCACATCACGAGACAAAGTGCAGAAAAACGTCTCGATCGACTCATTCATTCATCGAGAATGGAGCAGCGAGAGAGCAAAGAAAGCGCGAGTGGAGTCCCTTTGTGTATGGTAGGTCTCTGTGGGGTTTAAGATCAAAGCTGCCCCTCATGCGGGAACCATGAAAAGGATGCCAGCACTAACAAAATATTAACATAAACATTAATATAAACTTGTATTATAGGCAGAATGCAGGAAAGGGTTTCAAGTTTGGATAATATGCTACTACTACTCTAGTTCATCCTATGAGTGTAAGTTTTTTAGGTTTTGCTGAAATTTGATAGGGGGGGGGGGGGGGGGCAGTTCATTGCATGGAAAGCCAAATTTTAAGCCTGGTTGGATCAACAGCTTCTGAAATATTGCAGTTGGATTGAGTCCGAGTGGGCCATGTTGCGCGCCTCCATGGTTGACGCAGCCGATTGGAGCTGTGGCCGTAAGGTGGTCGGTTGCCTGTTGCGACGGCAATCCTCGAACCCGCTGGTTCGAGGATTGCCGTCAAGCTGAAGAAGGAGTCCTATCGAGCCTTTTTGGCCTGTGGGACTCCAGAGGAAGCTGACGGGTACCGGCTGGCCAAGCGGAACACGGCATTGGCGGTCGCTGAGGAAAATACTCGGACATGGGAGGAGTTTGGCGAGGCCATGGAAAATGACTTCCGTACAGCTTCGAGTAAATCCTGGTCCACCATCCAGCATCTCAGGAGAGGAAAGCAGTGCACCATTAACACTGTGTATAGTGGCGATGGGTGCTGCTGACCTCGACTCGGGACGTCATGAGTCGGTGGGGGGAATACTTTGAAGACCTCCTCAATTCCACCGACACGTATTGCTTTGAGGAAGCAGAGTCTGGGGACTCTGAGGTGGGCTCTCCTATCTCTGGGGTCGAAGTCACTGAGGTGGTTGGAAAGCTCCTCGGTGGCAAGGGGGTGGATGAGATCCGCCCGGAGTTCCTAAAGGCTCTGGATGTTATGGGGCTGTCGTGGTTGATACGCCTCAACAACATCACGTGGACATCGGGGACAGTGCCTCTGGATTGGCAGAACCGGGTGGTGGTCCCTCTTTTCAAGAAGGGGGACTGGAGTGTGTGTTCTAACTACAGAGGGATCACACTCCTCAGCCTCCCTGGTAAGGTCTATTCAGGGGTGCTGGAGAGGAGGGTCCGTCGCGAAGTTGAATCTCGGGCTCAGGAGGAGCAGTGTGTTTTTTTTCCTGGCTGTGGAACAGTGGACCAGCTCTACACCCTCAGCAGGATCTTCGAGGGTGCGTGGGACTTCACTCATCCAGTCCACATGTTTTGTGGACTTGGAGAAGGCGTTCGACCGTGTTCCTCGGGGAGTCCTGTAAGAGGTGTTTCGGGAATATGAGGTAACGGGCTCCCTGATAAGGGCGGTTCGGACCCTGTATGACCAGTGTCAGAGTTTGGTCCGCATTGCCGGCAGTAAGTCAGATTCGTTTCCAGTGAGGGTTGGACTCCGCTAACGCTGCCCTTTGTCACCAATTCTGTTCATAACTATTATGGACAGAATTTCTGGGCGTAGGTGAGGCATTGAGGGCGTCCGGTTTGGTGGCATCAGCAATGCATCTCTGCTTTTTGCAGATGATGTGGTGTTGTTGGCTTTATCCAGCCGTGATCTCCAACTCTCACTGGAGCGGTTCGCTGCCGAGTGTGAAGCGGTTGGGATGAGGATCAGCACGTCCAAATCCGAGACCATGGTCATCAGTCGGAAAAGGGTGGTGTGTCCTCTCCGGGTCGGGGATGAGGTCCTGCACCAAGTGGAGGTGTTCAATTATCTTCGGGTCTTGTTCACGAGTGAGGGTAGGATGGAGCGCGAGGTCGACAGGCGGGCAGCGTCTGCGGTTATGTGGACTCTGTATCGGTCCGTTGTGGTGAAGAAAGAGCTGAGCCGAAAGGCAAAGCTCTCGATTTACTGGTCGATCTACGTTCCAACCCTCACCTATGGTCACGAGCTGTGGGTCGTGACCAAAAGAGCAAGATCCCGGATGCAAGCGGCCGAAATTAGTTTCCTCCGCAGGGTGTCTGGGATCTCCCTTAGAGATAGGGTGAGAAGCTCGGTCTGATCCGGGAGGGACTCAGAGTCGAGCCGCTGCTCCTCCGCGTTGAGAGGAGCCAGCTGAGGTGGCTCGGGCATCTCGTTCGGATGCCTCCTGGAGGTGTGTCCTGGGGTGGTGTTCCGGCCATGTCCCACCGGCAGGAGGACCTGGGGACGACCAAGGACACGCTGGAGAGACTATGTCTCTCGGATAGCCTGGGAACGCCTTGGGATCCTCGCCGGTGGAGCCGGTTCAAGTGGCTAGGTAGAGGGAAGTCTGGGTTTCCCTCCTAGAGCTGCTGCCCCCGCGACCCGACCTCGGATAAGTGGTAGAAGATGGATGGATGGCTGGATGGATGAACAAGCAGTGGATCTTTTTTTTATACATATATATTTTTTAAAGATATTTTATTTTTCTAATGAATGTATTTTTCATTATTTCTAGTCTTATTTTGTTTAAGACTAAACCTGCAGGGATCACAATGACCCATGATTTTGGTGTACCAAAGTAAAGAAGCCCAACATGAAGGTTAAAACATGGCCCGGCAGGCTGATCAAAGCTTTATGACGGCAACGTCAAATCAGAACTCAACCAGCACCCTGTGATTAACTGTTCAGACCTCAGGCGTCCCATTGTATGCTATTGAAATCCTTGCAAGCAGCATTAGAAGCAACAGGACAGAGGACATCACGTCCTTATGGAAACAACGCAGCTGGTTGAGTAGAGCCTGCAGACGCACAGTGTAAGATTACTACATCTCCGTACGTGCATGTGTGTGTGTCAGCTTGAGTCAAAAGCATGTGGGCACTCAAGTGCATGCATGTCCGCTTTTGTGCACATGCATTTACCTTGGGCATCACACATATACACGCACACACACACAGAGGGGGAAATAAAGAAGATCCAAGAGACAGAGGGGGCGGGATGGGTTGTCTTACTGGACATCATGGTAACACATTTCCCCATAATGCATGAGGGCCACTGAGAGAGCCTGACTGCACACGCACGCACATTCTATGCCCCCCCCCCCCCCCCCCCCCCCCCCCCCCACACACACACACACACACGTGTATGGTGCACTTCTGTCAGCTTGATTTTGTCTCCCAGTGTGCCTTGGCTTTCAAAGTGAAGGCTCGGGGGGGCAAGCTCGCTCATCATTTCCACACGAGGCCGTCTTCCAATCGGGCAGCCTGACACCGCATGTTGAAAAGCATTAACGCTCGCCTTTTACACCACACGTGGCCATAATATTATAAGGCCTCCATCCGCTCTAATTAAAGCACACTTCTCCGCGAGTGCTGTTAAAAATGACAGCGAAAATGAATAAGGACGTGGCCAACACTGCTGTGCCGCACATCGTGGCCGGCGGCGTCGATTTACTCAACTATAGATGAGGGAAGAGGCAGCTATTATGAGTTTATTTGGAATCATGTGAAATAATGTCATTCGTATATTATAATTTGTGTCAAGTTAAAGGGGAGTTGAACGCAAAATAAAAAGGACAATTATGTAGAAAGGCATATATTGTGTGAAATGAAATTTTGAGGGCAGCACGATAATGTTGTGTTTACCAACCATTATAGATGAGCCAAGGCACATATTCGACAATACTTACAAATTTGTCTCTTTTTATGAGTATTTCCGGGTACGAGTCATCGTTTTCGCTAGCTATGGTGGCAGCTAACCTCAAGTCACAGTACAATTCTTCTTCTTCAAAAAGTAGCCAATAGTAGTACTTCCAGTTGAAGTTCAATTAAAGAAACGTATAAATATAAAACAAAGAATGACACTTACTTAACCAAACTATATCCAGTAAATTTGCTTTCTGAAAGTCTGCTAGCTTAATGCTAATTCATAATCGTTTGTAACACCATAAACATGAAACTAGCATTGATTAGGTATGGCATTTAAAAAAAAAAAAAATTTAATCAGCAAAACCATTGTCACTGAAACGAGCTTGAACAAGATGGTTTTTAAATTCCAATATGTAAAGAATTAACTAATTAATTAACCATTGTAAAGATTTCAAAAAGCGGCAAAAATGACCCCTTGCTTCCCGGGCATTGTGAACGTTACATGACCAAACCCAGAAAACGGGTGTCCCATAGCGGGCACAATGCGAGCCCAAGGGCACATTGACGTTATTTGTAATAAAACACTTTATTAAATAGATAATTGAAATAGTTGGTCCAGTGGTTGGAAATTCAAATTGGGATGTCACAGTTGGGAAAAACTCCCACAAATTAATTACACATACATATTTAAAAAAAAAATTAGGCAGATAATTATACATTTGACCCAATTAATTACATCCAAGCAATTGAAAAGTCTAACCTTTCACAATATTACAGCTTTAAAAAAAAAAAAAAAAAAAAAAAAAAAGTCACAATACTAGTGACAACATGAGTTTTGCCAGCAACTGTTAAACAAGCTGATTTCAAAATATTAAATGCATCCTGAATGCAAAGTGATATTTACATTTCCAGCGATGGTCTATGTCATGTTTTATTAATGAAATACTCCACTGTAAAACAGTTTTCCTTCTCCCTCTTGGGAAATATACATATACAACAGGACCTATTGCCTAATGAGTCAATACTTCACCATTGCTCGTTATCATCCCCATCCAGTAGTACAATCCTCTTTGTAAACGTATTAGCCTCCTCAAACAAACAGCAAGGGATGCATGAATACAATCACGTAGTCGGGTACATAAATTCAATCCGACAAAATGCCTGGCATCCATCATACGGGGAGATTATTGGCAAAGTGTTGCATGAAATCCAAACTCAAGTGGAGCGACACAATTACACTAAGTGCTGATACCACTGCTTATATATGAACCCGTTGGGGGAGGAGGTGAGGGTTGGGGGTGGGGGGGCATATGACAGAAGAGTAAAATATAGTTATGACTACATGCAGACACCAGCAGCGCCTGAAGCCCCCACCAAATCGGGAACCCGCTCGAGATGAAACACATTTACGTCGCCAGACATCAAAACACAACAAATATAAGCGCTAATAATGTAGCGGAGAACCTCGGAGGGCATCGCCGGCAGCTCCTTAAAATGAATATTTTAACCGCCGTGCCGAGGGATGCGCGAACCCAACTCCTTGTAACCACTTAGCATCCATAAAACATGATAACCAGAGAGAGGAGGAGAGTATGGGAAATTTATTTGGAAGTAACGTACGTATTTTGAATAATTTCAGAATCGAGTACTTTAGTTTTTGCATTATCATAGATGCAGATATTTTTGTCCATTTGGGATCATCATCCTCGTATTTACTGGGGGTGTGCCAAAAAAATCGATTCATAAAAGAATCGAGATTCTCATTTATTAATCGAATTGATATAAATATCCAAAAATTTATATTATTTAAATTAGAAATGAAGAAGAAGGAGTGGAAAAGGCAATTGAAGCCCACAAGCTGTTTTTGCGGAAAAAGGCACTTACAATACAAAATTAATAAATGTTTAAACAAAAAAAAAAGACACTTGAATGTCTTTATTTGTCATTTTGACTTGCAAAACAGACTGGAGTAGATCATGACAATGTTGTGCATATATGTAAATTGAAGCAGAAATCATTTGTCAATCAAATCATTTTGAATCAAAAATCGTTTGAATCCAGAATCGAAAATCAATTCTGAATCGAATCGTAGACCCAAAAATCGTAATCAAATCGAATCGTGAGACTGTCAAAGATTCCCAGCCCTAGTATTTACTGTAGCAAATATGACTTTCGGTGTGTATGGCTTTTAAATATCAGTATCAAAACTTGGGCCCCGACAAAATGCCACGAAAGCTTTCAGTGTCACTTAATGCCACTGAATACTACCAACCTGTGAGTCTACAATGTTTGAGTCTGACATAATACTACCAAAGTCTTCAATCTCATCAAAGCTACTAAATCATTCAGTTTCAATTTATTAGGTAAACAAAGATGTTGACCTCATTTAACTTAAGCCTACCAAAGTCTTTAATCTTAAGTACAGAGTCAAACTCTTTGGTCGCACCAAATATTAACCAAGACTTCATCAGTCTTACCAACACAACTAATACAATCGGGTCTATTGTGCTTCCAAAGACTTCAAAATCACCAAACCTACCAAATCATTCATTCTCAGCTTATTGTTCAACCAAAGGCTTTGGCCTGATTTAACTTGAACCTTCAGTTCCATCTAATACTACCAAAGTCTTGGGTCGTAACGCATTCAAAGTTTTTGGTCTCACCTAACATTACCCAAGACTTCAGTCTTACCAAATCCAATTAACTCCTTGACCGCCAAAAACGTTTAATAACGATCAGTAAAATCACTATGTATGCCACCATAAACGTTAAATGACGTCAACTAAGTTTCTTATTTTATTAATTTTTTTCTCAGTGCAACATCTAAGTGCAGTGCTGCCTGGTCAATGGGTTGTGGATCAAATACACCCACTAACTGTGGCCAGCAGATGGAAGTATTGTATCTCTTTTCGTGAATGATCAAAGCCTTTGTCATATCAAATTTTTTTGACAACGTGTGGCAGTAAAAGAGTTAAAAGATTGGGTCTTATATTGTGCTTCCAAAGACTTCAGTATCATCTAAAGTGATTAAAGTTTTGTTCGGTCTCACCTACTGCAAGCAAAACAATGGGTCTAGAGCAGGGATGGTGAGATCCGGTCATCAAGGGCTGCAGTCCTGCAGGTCTTGGATATTTCCCTTCTTCCACACAGCTGATTCATGATCAGCTCATCAGCAAGCTCTGCATAAGCCTGATAACGATCCTGTTAATTGGAATCAGCTGCAGTTCGAGTAGGAAAACCTCTAAAACCTGCAGGACACCGGCCCTCGAGGGCCGCAGTTTGTCACCCCTGGTTCTAGAGTAATACAAGCACAGCACCAAACACTCCCAAATACATCAGTCTCACTTAATGTTACTAATTCCTTCAGTCTTACCTAGCGGTACCAAAGCTGCCGGTCGTATACAACATTACCAAAACCTTGAGTCTTACCTAATGATCCAAAAGCCTTTGTTCTCACAGAACTCAACCGAAGTCTTCAGTCTCACAACACCAACAACACTTTGGGTATCACCTAACACTCCCCAATTGTTCACTCTCACCTCACACTACCAAAGACTTCTTGTCACACCCAGTTAGTGCCCGTAACACAGAGGTGTCAAATCCAGGTCCAAAAAGTAAAACCCTACCCCGGGACCTCGTTCATCTGTCGGTTGAGTACAAGCACTTGTGGCTAAAGCCAAACTGTAGCAGGATTTTACTTCCTGGACCTGGATTTGGCACCTCTGCCAAACACAACAAAAGTCTTCAGTCTCATCAAACACTACCAAAACATTGCATCTCAAAGAATACTGTAAACGCCGTTGGTCTTGCCTAATGCTTTCAGTCTTACCTAATGCCACTAAGGAAGTCATTTCTCCTTACGCTACCAAAGCTTTGGGTTTCATACAGCACTACCCAAGTCTTCAATCTTATTTATTCCAACCAAAGACTTCAGTCAGACAGAATCCACAGATTCCTATCCATTCAAAAGTACTGTTGTTAGAGTACAACATGGTTAAGGGCCACACATGAGTGCGCACATATTACATACACGCTTGTGCACGCATGCACGCGTTGAGTCATCTCGGGACAGCATGTTGGCAAGGATAAAGCGCACTCTGCTTCACTGATTTTGCAGACAGCGCGTCCACCCAGCCACACTTAAACAGTAGCAGAGCTGGGAGGACTTTTGGTCCGAGGACAACGGTTCTTTTTTTTGTGTGTGTGCTGATGTCAGATCCAGTCAGGCTCACACAAGTACGCCGTTCAGTGGGGGGTTAACACACACACACACACACACACACACACACACATACACACACACACACACACACACACACACACACACACACACACACACACACACACACACACACACACACACACACACACACAGGCTCGCACTGGGCCTTCCTCAAGCTCAGATCATCCATATCATCAGGGAGCAGCAGACGGGCCAATGTATTCTCTTTACTCATGTACTCCTGTCAACTTTGGCAGAGGCGAGGTGAATCAAAGTCAGGAAAAATAGGATGAGGGGGCGGACAGGTTGAGGGCAAAACCAGGTCACAAGAAAAGAGCCACGTCTTTGCATCCAAAAACAAATGAAGACGGCTAATATCCTCACTCTGGCGCTTCACACCCGCCCTCGCCGCATGAGTCAACCTTCCTCCTTTCCCGTTCGATGATGTCACACTTGTCGCCGCTTCCATTCATGAAAGCGACGCTGGTGTTAAATCTGGCTTTTGCAAATGACAGAGTCATGCGGCAAAGCTGAGATGGCACCCAATAACACAATTGAAGATAGTAGTGCCTACTCCAGAATAGAAAGTAGGCTCAGACTGGAACAAACTGTACAGACAGGAAATCAAAGTATATGAAGATTTGGTGGTTTTCACAGGGATTGAACAAGATTAAATTTTGAGCACACCAATACTTCCAAAACAAACAAAACGCAACCTTGCCACACGGTGAAATCTAATATCGGCCGACGCTTGCTATCATCTTGGCTATAATACACAATGACCTAACATTGCTGACATGTTCTGCACGCTACCTTGCGCCGACCACCACAGAGACGTTTGGCCTATTTTTAGAAAGCGCTAAAGCCGCTCAGACAGGCAGAAAACAAACAAAAGCGCACACAACACAGAACTGGGATGGCGGCTCAGCGCCAACTTGAGAAAGAAGCACCTCGTATGTCAATTCATTCTCTTCTTAAACGCATGTATTGATTCTCATTAGAATAAACAAGATGGGAAAGGCTACCAATAAGGTAATTTCAGGACCAACGAGAAAAGACAGTGAGGGACAATCACTGCTTTTTGACAAGAAGGATATTCTAGCCCTTCAAACATGTTAACATGGAGGATTGTTTGTGCCTCGGCCAACAACTGTGAAGCCGGGGCCGGTCTGCTCACATCACAGCTAGCAAAGCAAACAAACGATAAAAAATGCATATGGGCTGTCGAGTACTTCAGCATCGCTCTCTTCTTTTCTTTACAGGTTTTGGCTGAATTTGAGGTTCTCTCACCTTTGGTGTATGCGGCAATTGATTAAGTCATCATTTTGCAAACATTTCAAAAGCATGAGATGACACTTCAAAAGGATGACAGGCGATAATGTAAAATAGATTCAGGAATTTCTGGGTCGAAAGCGGAGCTGGAAAAACGCTTGTCGCGGACCACATTGTAGTTATTTCCCTCGGAGGGCCGTCATAACGGTGAACCCATATAAACGTGCCATCACCTTATATCATCACATATACACAACAAAGTAATGGATGGATGGATAGCTTTAAAGTCAGAAGCCAGTAAATTGTTAAGCTTTTTCCCCCAATTTATTTCAAAGAGGAGGACTGATAAAGAAATCTCGCAATGTCTCATATCTGAGTCCTGCATTAGTTGGCTAGCTCCTGAGCTAACCAACTAATAATCCATCCATCCATTTTCTGAACTGTTTGGTCCTCACAAGGGTCGCGGGGGGTGCTGGAGCGTATCTCAGCTGGCTATGGGCAGTAGGCGGGGTACACCCTGAACTGGTTGCCAGCCAATCACAGCCAACTAATACTACTACTACGACTAATAATAATAAAAATAATAATAATAATATAGGCAATGATTAACATCTATGTGAGTGCATTAAAACTTTATAAGCAACAGGTTATTGAAGACAAACAGTTCAACACATGCAGGCAAAAAAAGTCATGTACTGTATTCTTTATCCTCTGTGAAGAACGACTACACTGAAACCAATTTGGTTTTACTTAATTCGAACATGTACATCGGTTGCATGATTAAAATGTAATACATATGTTGATATGATTATTTGGAGGGCGGCACGGTAGTCGAGTGGTTAGCACATCCGCTTCCCAGTTCTGAGGTCTCCGGTTCGAGTCCAGGCTCGGACCTTCCTGGGTGGAGTTTGCATGTTCTCCCCGTGCCCGCGTGGGTCTTCTCCGGGTACTCCGGTCTCCTCCCACATTCCAAAGACATGCATGGCAGGTTAATTGGGCGCTCCGAATTGTCCCTAGGTGTGCGTGTGAGTGTGGATGGTTGTCCTTCTATGTGTGCCCTGCGATTGGTTGGCAACCAGTCCAGGGTGTCCCCCGCCTACTGCCCAGAGCCAGCTGAGATAGGCGCCAGCAGCCCCCGCGACCCTTGTCAGGAATAAGCGGTCAAGAAAATGGATGGATGGATGGATGATTATTTGGAAGGAAAAAGCGGATAAATTATGCCACGTTGGTTGAGAGCAAGAGAGGAATGACAAAAATAGGAAAAATCTGGAAAAAATAATGAGGAGAAAATCATGCTTGAAGACCACACCTCGGCATCAGGGTGGGTCGCACAACTGGGGACTCCATACTGTATGTGTGTGTGTCCAAGAACAGAAATTAGAAGCAAAAGGCTACGTTACAAGCCCAAAAAAAACCCCATCTGGGTGCTCATAGGAGGGCGGACACCCAATTTCTTTTCGTGCTACGATGCTAATTGTGGGACGAGGATTGTACTTCTTTCTTCCCGCCATCACTCACTCCTGGGGATTTGGAAACAAGCGGCACAATTGTTATTGCGAAATAGGCGCTGTCAGCGAAGGTAAACACTTTGCATTATTCAAACTGAACATGAATAATCCAGAGACCGTGTTACGTTCACAGGCCTGGCGCTGCATTGCGAGTTCTATTTCCCCCGGCGTAACAACAACCGTGACCTCCTAACACGGGAGTTTGTTTACCCTTATTAGTGTGAACTTTTACAAGTACAGTAAGTCGCCCCAATTTGTGAGTGAGAGGACTGAACCTTGCTTTGAATAGCGGGAAAAAAAAAAAAAAAAACAGTAAGCGACTCCCACTTCCTGAAAAAAATTGCTGAAATGTTAGTTTAAACCAGAAATATATCACAAACTATAACCTAAGGACTCCAGACGATAAGTTACAGAATATCATGATAACATTTCTGTGCTCATGGCTTGGCATTAGCTAGGGAGGGTGAAGATTCAGAGACACTTTCAAGCAGACTATATTGTCTGTCAAAGTCAAAACGTAACACACACACAAACATATATACACCAGACAACCTGAAGTTTGTACTGCAAAGATGGTTATTAACGTCTATCAACTAAAAAGTCTGAATCTTACACACACACCCCCCACACACCCACACCCACACACACCCCACACAAAATCTCCTATTTCCTCAGCTAGATAAAGTCTTTAAAATACTTCATTTTGACTGCATCCTTAGCTGATACATAACTTTGGATCATTTTCCTCGGAATGTGCCAATCGACTCTTTCTAAATAAAGTCTGTACGTGGCGTGAGATGGAATATTCCATTGCACATATTGTAAGTCAAGGTTTATGGACTGATATAAAGTACATGAATTTGGTTTGTGGATGGTTGTTTTCAAAATCTTTTTAAAATAATATACCGGTACTTACCATGACATTTTTTTTTTAAAATTTACACACAAAAAATAAACAAAAAATTTTAAAAAAACTAATACACAAAATTAAACACTGAAACTAATGCAGAAAATAATAAAAATACTAAAACTACTGCGACTGGCTGGCAACCAGTTTGACAACTGCCCAAAGCCATCTGGGATAGGTTCCAGCACCCGTGACCCTTGGGAGGAATACGCTGTTAAGAAAAATGGATGGATGGATACTAAAAACAATTAAAATGAAGCATTTTTGAGGAAAAAAACTAAAACTAATAAAAACTAAAAATAAATTGTATTGTAGGAAATTGATTTGTGATTTTAATGACTCATTTTAGGTCGTCTCTTACATCCGCCCAAGGGACTGCCAATGAAAATGAGCTAACTTTGCTAACTAGCAAAGCAGTCTTCATTGCAAGCAGAAGCAGTTCTTTATTGCAGCAAATGTATGATAAATTATTATTCACAATTATTCCTACACGTCTATTAATGTTAAAATCTTTCCCGAAAACTTTGCGCAAAATCCACATTTGACGACTTTCAATTTTGGAGGTTCCACGATACAAAACAAACGGGACCCTCCACGCGCTCAATTATTCGAGCAGGCAGCTCGCTGCTCTTCCCTTTTGCTTTTTTGCTCACCCTCCTCCTGCTAGTTTTCGACTTCAAGCAAAAGAATTGGCTCATCCCGCGCATTTAATTGCTCGCCGCTTCCAAGAAGCCTCCCCGCCGGCCCAGACACTGAGAAAACGGTACATCTGATGAAGCGGGCCGAGCAGAATCCCGCCTTCTGTGTTTTTTTTTCCCGAACAATGCGCGATGCCCACGTGCAACCTGGTGAGCAGTTGACGAGTTTCCAGCAAGATGCAGCTCAACAAGAAGACAACGGATCCTCGAAAGTCCAGTTGACAATTCATTTGGAGGAAAAACAAAAAAAATCTTGTCAGATACAACAGTATTGATTGTCAATTTTTCTCATGAGAGGCTTTATGATGGTGCCAATTTAATGGACCAGCTGAGTTTAAAATGACAGACTTTCACACAATGCTCCACCCATAGATTAAAAACACACACACACACACACACACACACACACACATATATATATATATACTATTCAGTGTTAAATATCAACAATTAGGAGACCTACTTTTGATCGGGACTCATTTGGAAGGATTTCCGAGTAGGCTTTTGTCCAAGTACTAGCCTTGGGTCGCATGGGTCTTCAGTCTTTTTTTGTCCATCCTGTTATATTAGAAATGTCCATCCAATTCTGTGTTAATGGGTGAAATTTGCGCTGGTTGGGGTATAATTCATACTTTCCAAGCATCCCCAAAACGATCATTCAACTTTGACCCCATGCTTGTCCTAAATTTGAAAAAGTAAAAACAAGTTGGTCAGTAATTATAGAAACACGCTGGTAAGAGGCCTGGAATTCGCCAGAAATGGCTGCTTCAAACCAAAATGGCCACCATCCTGTTCAATTTCATGTATTGGTCTTTGAGACTTTTTCGTGCGTCTAGTTATGAAAGACATGCCCACCAAATTTGGTGTAGATTGGTGAATCTGGTGTCAGGGTCTGGATTTTCTAACTTTCCAAGTAACCCTATTGAAGGAATTCGCCCAAAATAGCTGCCTCAAACCAAAATGGGCAACTTCCTGTTCAGTTTCGGGCCTGGGTCCTTGAGACTTTTTCATGGGCCCTCTTGTGATAGACACGTCCACCCAATTTGGTATTGACCGGTGAATCTGGTGCCTGAAACCAAAAATCGGCAACTTGAGACTTTTTCTGTCATGGTTTGGGTTGGGCTTTGGTTTGTTTTTATTTTTTTTTGCTTTTGTCAGGGTTCTAGTTTTGAGTGGGTTTTGTTTGAGTTTGTCATCATGTTCCTTCAAGCTTGTGTTTGCCTTACTTCCTCATGTGTCAACCTATCAGAACCCTCTGCCATTTGTGTCTTGCCCAGCTGTGTCTCGTGTCAATTAGTGTGTGTGTGTGTATTTAGTCTCTTGTTTCCCTTCTGTCTGTGTCGATTCATTGTTTTCCTTCCATCATGCTGCCCATTTTTGCCCTGAAGGTCCCTCACGTTTTGCCTTGCTTGTTTTTTGGATGTTTTTATTCAGCCAGATCCTTGTTTTGTTGAATTAGATCCCTTTTTTGACTGCACCTTTTTTTATGGATCGTGTTATGATGGACATCTCCATCCAATTTCAAATCAATTGGAAAAACTGGTGTCAGGGCTTAATTTTTTCCAACTTTCTAGGGGGCACGACAGAGAGATTTGTGGAGCTTGTGTTTGATAGCCTCTAATAGCCAAACATTTTCACCAGGGTAAAGGCAATTAAAAAAAAAATGGCAGATTTTCAGGCATGTTGAGGACAATTAATTCATCAGATGAATCATGATTAACAGCGATTCACAGACAATCCTAATGATTTATTCATTATAAATTGGAACAAATTGGACATCAACCAGCATCTGTTGTGTTCAAAGCAAGGGGATTAACTGACAAACGAATAGCATCATTCCTCAAATAGTGGGCCCCGACGAGAGAAGAGGCAATCAATACAAAAGAGCCCCGGCTGCATTCTCCACCTCTCGTCCAGCAGTCCAGTTGCAAGTCGCCGGATGGTTCATGCATCTTCATGGCAGGAGTGCAGGAAGACAGCTGGACCTCTTCATCTCTGTATAAATCTCCACCGCAGCGAGACAGGGCTAACTCTGACCTCATTACAGCCGCTAACAAGTGCGCGCAACACCGGTTGGGCTCGGGATTTATCTTCCAGCTGAACCGCCGGCCCCTTATTTGCACTCGAGTGCAGCGCTGTCGAGCTGACACGCTTGTGTGGCAACAAGGTGACTTGGAGGATAAAAAGAGATGGATAGGAGACTGTGTTTATGTACCTAACTGAAGAGGGGGAAGGCGACGATGGGGGTAGCGTGTGCCCACCGTTTAAAGTGTGCATTCATGATGGTGTTACATGATGTTACATGATGGTGTGTATTCACGATACAAAAAAAAAAAAAAAAGTAACTGCATTCTGTTACAGGAGGGGGAAAACATAATTAGATTGCATGTACATTTATTAAATAATTGATTATTTTTCAGAATTGCATTTTTAATGTGGTGAGAGAATGCAGTCAAAAAAGTAATTAAAAGTAATCAAATGACATCACTTTAATATTATGGTACTTGAATTACATTACTAACTACATTGTTAAGAGGTAACTAGTAACTAGAGCTGTCAAAATGAAGTGTAACAACTATTTTAATAATTGAGTAATTGTTTCTTAAAATTGTCAAAATCCTCCAATTTAAGCCTCTCAACAGTAATTATTCTCTGATTTCTGTCGTCCATCAAAGTAAGACATTTGTAAACACTTGCTTTTACTTTGGAAAACACTCAACCCCTCATAGGATATTGCTAATTGATGTTTAGTTGCTTTTTTAATTACTAGTGAACAATAATTGGGGGAAAATGGTTTTGTAATGCACTTTAATGCAAAATAAGACTGTATCTGATTATTTGATTAACCCTCCCAACCTTTCATGATGGTTACTTGATGAAATACCTTGTCTCGCGGTTGCGCAATTGAGATTCGTATAAACCTCATACCAAACACCCTTGTTGACAAAACGCGGAATAAGTTTTCGTTAAGGCGTCACACTCGCTCCACATCCCGTCTTCAAACATCGAGACGACACTTCAAGTGGCTTCTCATTTCATTTCTTCCGGAAAAGGGGGCTTGCATTATGCATGTTGAGGGAATGCTGGATGTTCTTCACCGAGGAGGAGAATCATCTGGCCTGTCTGCCTCATTAACCCACCTCAGAACCCCTGTGGAGATAGGAAATAACTCCAGGAGTGTTGGGAGGGGGGGTGCAAGACTCATCGTGAGTGATGTTTGCGGGATTTAAAAGAAAAGGAGTAACGCAAGGAGAGATGAGTCGACTTAATAACAAACGCTATGTTTCTGACACTTCATGCTTGCATGAGGTCTCGCTCGAGAAAAGTGGATTTAACGTCAAAGCGCTCATAAAACAAACCCGCCTGTCAACACGGTAGCAATTTTTAACTTAAACTGACACAAGACGGGATTATGTGACCTTGTTATTTACCAAAAAATAAATAAAAAAATCGGAAGAAGACAAAAGAGCAGCATTTTGAATTACAGTGGAACTTTCAAAGTCAAAGTCCATCTCAAGTGCTATCATTTGGAGTTCAACATACAAACACGCCTGAAAAGTCAAACAGAACTTGCTTTACCACTTGTACAAAATTCTGCTATGCAAGTTTAGTTTGACTTACTAACATTTTTGCTTCAACTGATTCCAGAGTTGAGTACGTGAAAAAAAAAAAAAATGCACTCAAGTAAGAGTACTGTTACTTTGGAATAAGTTAGGGCTGGGTGTTGATGCAATTTCCTGAATCGATTCAATTTCAAGTCGAGTCCATACCGAGTGTCATGACAAGGGTCATGTAAGGGTTATGTTATGATTACTGTCGTGAATAGGGTCATGCAAGGGTTATGCTTACTGTCATGACTAGGGTCATGTAAGGGTTATGTTTAAACCTAGGGGTCCGCCAGGAGGTGTCCTTTGCGGGAGGGTTGGGGTGGTGTACTGTTATGACTGAGTCATGCCAGGGTTAAGTTTGGGTCATGCAAGGGTTATGTTTGGGTCATGACTGTGAGGTCAAGTGTCTGTTTTGAACTGATGTAACTGGCATCTAGATTCAACTGGTCTTCAGCTATGTGATGTCAAGAATCTTTAATCTCTATAAGGGTTATGTTTAAACCTAGGGGTCCGCCAGGAGGTGTCCTTTGCAGGAGGGTTGGGGTGGTGTACTGTTATGACTGAGTCATGCCAGGGTTAAGTTTGGGTCATGACCGTGAGGTCAAGTGTCTGTTTTGAACTGATATAACTGGCATCTAGGTTCAACTGGTCTTCAGCTATGTGATGTCAAGAATCTTTAATCTCTATCTGGTCAACAGCCAATCAGATAATTCCATGTCAGTCCTGTTTCCCACATGTCTAGCCACAGCCAATCAGGTCGATTCGCTGTCTATGTAACACTTCTGAGAAGTGTGTGTTTTTGTCGGATTATTCCTCTGTCCAGCTGGCCACCTGCTTCGATCTTCCTCGATGCCTTCTCGTTGTTTCTGGTCAAGTCAAGTTAGTTCCACGCCTTTTGATGTTATGGGAATAAAGTGTTAAACTCTTATTTGTGTCTGCGCTTTTGGGATCCAACCTCAGAACCTAACAACGAGCTATGAAAATGAAAATCAATTCATCAAAAAGTAAAAAATAGCCCTCCAAATAATGACTTGAGTACGCAAGCGTCAAATTGCCAATGTGGAGTAACTATTTTTGACTGGCGAACGTATTTAACTGGTGGGCGTTCAGTACCTTCACCAAGGTTAAGAACCACTGCTGGACAGGTGTCCTATCTTAATACATTTTCTATTTCCATTATTTCCCCAATAGAGGAGAAAAAAAAACGATCATCAACCAGCAGCGTTACACAACAGACTGTGTTCCGATTTGGCGTTATATTGATTTAGAAAAAAAAAAGAAAAAGAAAAAAAAAAAAGTGTCATTCTGTCTGTTTGGATCTATTTGCATACGATAATAAAATGACACATCACATCATTTTCTCCTTGCAGAATCAAGCATCTCATCAGTCCGGCTCAGAAAATGACTTTTCTCTGTGGGCTGTTAATGTGCATCATCATGCAGTCTGTTCCCACAGGATCCTGCAAGTCAGCGGATTTACTCAAATAGAAGTGGAGAAGGGGGCGGGGTTAAGGGGTGGTTGGGTCTCCAAGAACCACGGCAAGGTTTCAAGGACATTTCATTATCATATGCGACAGGGTAAATGTTGGAAATATTATGGTGGTTGGATAGTCGACAATCCTGTTCAGTCTCTTACTGGGCCAGAGTGCCGGGCTGGGAAATGTCAAGGGCAATGTGAAAGGAAGAAGAAGAAGGAAAAAAAAAAGCTTGCCTTTTTTCCCCCCTCTCTCTCTCTCTCTCTCTCTAAATCCTCTGCAGCGCTCAGAAAATAAGCCCTGACATCAGCTTGTGTGCAAATGTGCCAAAAACGCAACGTACAATGCAGCTGCTTTGTTGTTTCCTGCAAAACAGAAGCTTCGACTTTTTTTTTCCATCCCACCTCGACGTTATAAAACGCGGTCGCGTGTTGGCAAAAACTGCATTATGAAAACGGGCTTTTATATTCTACGGTGTTCAACACTTGGATTGTCTTCACTGTCTAATGTGTTTATTGTGGTAGAAAAAGGAAGTACATATTTGGCAGACAGTCTTGGTAGCCAATGGTGTGATGATATACACTTACTACACGAGATTGTAGATCATTTGGTTTTAAAGCAAAGGGTCTGGAAGCGGGAAATACCAGTACACGGAGATGATGGACTGGCGGCCAGTGGACTGACTTGTTGACAACATGGCATTAAGAAAAAAAGAAAAAAAAAGGGAAAAAAAAGGAAAAAAAAATAGAAAAAAGTGTGAAACTGAGGCGTCAACAGTTTTGACTGGACTATGTCATTTTAGTGTGCTGCAAACTCATTTCATTGAAGAATGATGATGAATCAATGAAGTCCTTTGAACATAGTGGTAAATATTCTAATGTATTGGAGGACCAATGCTAAAAACATAGCATTGTTTTCCCATAATTGCACACGTACAAGTCAATACCGTGTGGCATTATGGCAAAAAAAGATAAAAAAAAATAACGATTGAGCATTTAAGCTTACATTTTACAAATACATTGAATGACTTTATGAATATGTTCAAATGACTAAATACATTTGCACAATCTTATCAATAATGCCCAATTCACATTGGCTGCAGAACGGATGCACTGCGTTTTCCGTACGGCGGCCGTATGGACGCCGCAAGGATAGAACACATTCAAGTCACCAACTGCGGTGCGGAACAGATGTGGCAGGTTTCTGCAAGCATTCTATTTTTTCCCCGGACGTCGCATGCGGATTTTCATGAAGCTGAAGAAATGACACGAGATGGACAGGAAGTCGGGCATCTCGCATCAAGGTAAAGCTGGTATATTTAAAAATAAAACCGTTTTTTTTTGGGGAGGGAAGCTAGCTCGCTACATAGCATGACATGAGTCGGAATATTTAAGACAAAAAATGAGCTCAGAATAAATTAAACACAACAAAATGACACTATTTAAACACAAAACGTACTTACCCACGGTAGAAGAGTCATGGTAGGAGTCCCAGAAATGCATATCGATGTGACAACAGGCAAGCGTGGCTATTGTTTACAAAATAGGACTCTATATACACGGTTGTTACCGCGTGAACTCAACTCTCCAGCGTGAACCTCCGTGATCTCGTGGTCTGACAGGTGCAGATTCCTGGACAAGCAACGCACGCGGTGTTAATTGCAGTCCGTGCAGAAGTCGTACGGAAAACGCACGCGTCCTTTCCGCAGTCACTGTGAATTGGGCGCAAGTTTGAACAACTTTACAGTACATTCGAATGACCTTATAGATACATTGGAACAGCTTCATCAATACATTCCAATAAATTTTACCAATACATTTAATCGACTTTGCAGTACGTTCAAATGACATAGCCCAGTCAAAACGGTTTACTCCACAGTGACTGTTCCACACTTGCGTGTAATTTAACAATTATTTTCCAAAGTAAATTTAAAGTCCTTAATTGTCTGAGATTCTGAAGACTTTTTAAAAACAAAAGTAACGGTAACCAGCTTTGGTTTTCGCCCTATTTTGATTCTTCAAAACAAAAGTAATTGGATTAGGTGTCTGAAGTGGAAACACAGCAAGCCAATTTATACATTTCAATTTTGTTTTTAATTGCAAGTAAATTGCAAAAAAAAATTAGTCACTTATTTGTGAAACTCTTCTTTTTGTATTTTTTGTGTCCATGTTATACTGCCACCTGGTGGCCAAGGATCGCATAGTAAACTGAACACAATGTCAACGGGCATTACATTTTAATTCGATTTTATCTTTAATTAAAATGTTTTCATTAGACTGTAACGCTGTAGAGAATCCATCCATCGAATTGTCAATTCAAGACAGAATATGGACACTTCAACAATTGTCGGGATTTTGCAGTCTGAGATATCACAATCATTTGATCCCGTGCCTTCCTTCGGCACCCCCCGCCGTCCCACTACCCCCCCCCCCCCCCCCCCCCCCCCAGCCCACCCACTTGCGTCCGCAGACCACCGCTGAGGAAGTCTTATCAGCGCGCTGGATAAAAGTGCAATAATTGGCCAATCAACTAAACAATCAGGCCGCTCTTCTCCTGTGGCCTGACGGAGAGAGTTGCAACGGCGAGGCTGTCCAACGCCGGCTTTGTGGAGATAAAGCCGGCACGCACACACACACCCACACACACACCCCCACACGCGCACAAACACAGTGACACAAAGGCTGAATGGGTTGCAGGGAACTGATAACGAGTAATGATTTGCTCGAGTAACAAGTCGTCATTTTATGGAGCAGGAGGAGCAGAAGGTGAAAGGTTAAAGTATGTGCGTGTGTGTGAGACAGAACCATTGGGATTAAGTCTGGCTTGATTATGCATGCTGCTACGGTTGGTTATAGAAGGCAGGGGGGATGACATCATCGCTCGCCAATGAAAATCAGTCCTAAAACAAAACTGATTGTTTTGTTTCACTGGGTTTTAATCATACCTTCTTTTGTAGTATAGTTGATTGTAGTTATTTATTATTTGTTTATTTTTGTTTTCATTGTTTTTATTTTATTTATATTATATTTTATTTATAAATTGCTATTTTATAGGTTTTTATTTATTTATTTTTTATAATTAATTTAATTACTTTATTTACTAATTTGTAGTTTCTAGTATGAAACTTGGACTTTCAGTTAAAAAAAATAAAAAAATAAAAAAAATAAAAAAATCGACAATTGAACATTTAAAAATGACGTACGTGCACATGTGCCATCTCCGAAATTAGCACCCTTGGAGTGGTCGAAAAATGCCTAAAAAGTATCCAATTCCTCTTCAGATCTATCAAAACGTCAGATGGCCGTTGGTCTCAGAAATCATCCGTGTTGAACGTGCTAGTGTGTCCAAACAATTAGCCCGCTGATTACACGCTCGTTAAATCTCCAGCTTTGATGGAGAAAGCTGTCACGGGACACTCTTAATTATGTGCGCTGTTCATTAGTTCCATGTCAGTGTGGGCCCCAGGAGAGAAAAAGCTACCTGACGTTCCTCATCCACCCCCCCTTTGTGACCTTTATTGCTATCCCAATGGATAGAGGAGGAGAAGTTGCCAGAATATTTTTTTTTTCTCTTGTTTAATGCGGGAGGAAAACATTCCGTGACCCGTTTGGCAGGTCCACCAGGATGCTTGCAGTATTCTGTGCACTTGTGACACCGCACTGTATGGCCTGTATGGCTTCTTATAGACAGGTGTGGTTTGTAGCCAGGACTGCGCTGGTCATTACTGCTCCGGTTGAATAACAAGCATGCAATAAAATACGGGTAGACAATGTTGTGGAATACAAAACTAGGCTGTGGAGTACGGAAGCGTATTGCATTCGCTCGAAAAAATAAAATATCCTGTTTTTCTGACTAATTTTTTGGGTAGCTTTCTTTTTCTGATTTTTTTTTTTTTTTCTGTTTTACTGATTTTTTTTCCTGTCATAAAAAAATATTCAGAAAAAGAGGGGAAAATGTGCAGAAAAACAAGAGGAAAAATTATTCAGAAAAACAGGGGGGAAAAATTATTCAGAAAATGAAAAAAAAAAAAATGAAAAAAACATATTCCAAAAAACAGAGCACCAACTTCTGTTTTTCAGAGTATGTTTTTTTAACCTCTGAACTCCAAGTGACTTGTTGCAGACCACTGACCTGTATATTTGACTGGATAGCAGACAGCTCATACACACCAGTGCAAGCCGTTGAAGTCACAGGGCGGCCACCATTTTGCTCCTCCCAGCTTGTGAGCAGACTACTGTATAAACTATACGTACAGATGAGACATATACAGCTCGGAGGCAGTTAGTATAGGGTCGGAGGTGGGGTGGTATGGGATTTCGGCTATCCAGTCATATATACAGGGCAGTGGTCTGCAACAGGTCACTCAGAGTTCAGAGGTTTAATAAATAAATAAAGCAGAAGTTGCTGCTCTGTTTTTGGGAATAATTTCTTGTTTTTTTGGAATAATTGTTTTCCCGTTTTTTTTTTTTTTATATATTTTTTCTGTTTTTTTTTTAAATATTTTTTCCTCCTGTTTTTCTGATTAATTTTTCCTCCTGTTTTTCTGATTAATTTTTCCTCCTGTTTTTCTGACTAATTGTTTCCCTCTTTTTTATATATATATATATATATATTTTTTAGGACAGAAAAAAAAATTCAGTACAACAGAAAAAAAAGAACAAAGATACGAAAAAAAAAAAATAGTTTGGAACGTCACATGACCAGTCGACAGCAGGTTGCAAAATGTATTTTTTAAAGTTACTAATTGGACATGAAAAATAAGGAAAATCTCAAATTAATTTTTAGACCAAAAAAATTTACTCTTCACTGCCGAAAAGGGCTATATCAGTAAAGTATAACTTTAAGTTAGCTTTTAACCCTCCTAGCTTAACGCTAATGTTACATGACATCTGTGTTGCAGTGCTATAACCATTGAAACAACAGACTGAATACAAATGAGAAAAAACACGTAGAAAGACAATATAACAGTATTCAGTGATATATTCTTTATCCTCTGCAAAGAAGGACTAACAATAAGTGCCATACCAAGGAGCTGAGAGGAGTAGAGTCATCTCAATCAACAGTATGACTCGAAAAAAAGAAAAAAGAAAAACGAAAAAAACAAACAAACAGTATGATTATGTTTTCATAAAGTACAGAATTATGGTGATATTTTTCATTAAAATACACATTACAACAATATTTCTTGTTTCGAGGGAAGGCTGGATATTGGAATTTCTTGTATCGTATCTTGCTGATCACGATTCTAAAAATTCAGGACAACAGTCTGAATAAACACTTGGCATTTGCGCTACTCTATGAGGACAATAGAACATGTCACTTAACAGTCATGAGCTTTTTGATTAATTTGTGTTCCGTCCTTCTTCAGATATTGTGAAGCGTGCGTCTCTGGCAAAAAGTCATTCCCTTTCAATCCGTTCGGCTTTCATTAGCGCTAATGTTGCATGAACAATGTTGATATTAGCGGCCGGACGAGACGCCGCCCGTTCAAGGTCGACGCGGACGGAGGCGGCTTTTTGTTGCGCTATTATTAACACAAGCATCAGTAATTAATGAGTTTTTTTTATTTTTTTATTCTCATTATCTGAGCATGTTGCATGTCAAATGGAATGATTTCAAAATAATAGGAGAGTTGATGACAAAGAAGGACTGGATAGAAGTTACTTAGTGTCGGGATGCGGGTTGACGTCCAAGGTTGTTCCAAAAACAAAATCAGCGGATTACACATTTGATATTACTTTGACTACACTCTTTTCCTCCTCTCTATTGGAGTATTACGACATAATAGCCGTCATCTGCATGATTTTCCTCTATCATACACCAATAGCGGTGGTCCACTGTACTCCGAATCACACCCTTTTGGAAGTATTCCCCGTTGTCGGCCCCTCTATGTATATATTTATAACCAATCAGGTTTGTTTACGCAGTAATGATTCCCATATTTGCATATTCCAGCGGGATGCCGGAATTTGCGCAAAAAAATAATTTGGCATGACTTCCTGTCCTAGTTTAGAGCGAGAAAATCTTTCTGAGCATCCTCACATCTGCCCACAATATATAGATTTTTTGTTTGTTTGTTATTGTTTTAATTGAGTGCAGAAGATAAAGTTGCGCCGACACAAGCGCTTAAATAATCGTCATCCTGATCAAAATATTCCGCTGTCCGCCGTGGCCTCGCTGGAACATTTTATCAGTCGGGAGCGATTTAGTCGGCAAGTATTTTTGGCATCATAGTAAAACAACGATGCACAGTAAATATAGTGGAACCGGAACGTCTTTCGGAAATATTTGCCAGCGAAAACAATGAGCACAGATATCGTCCATTCTCCATTCAGATTAGCGTGTACAGTACATATCAGTGATGTCATTCATCGAAAAGCATCGGAAGGGTCATCGGTAAATTGCTGTTTGGTGCAAATTGCCTCCCCAGAGTTCTTTCCCAAACTGTGTGACCTAAACACACGCAGTTGCATACACACGCCTCAGGGGGCACTTACATAACCAGCACACAGATGAGGAGGGGGGAGGAACAGGGAGGGGCGAGCTGGGGAAGAAAGAGGGATGAATCAAAGTTGAACAAGGGGTACTTCATTAAAGAGCTTTCGTTTCTTAGTTTTGAGTCAAGGCAAACATTTGAATTTAGAAAATTCTCATGACTCACAACTAAACCAAAATGTGGCAAAATGTCTGAATACTGGAATGATATCTCAATTTAAAATAATAAAAAAAGTAAAATATAATTTAAGTAATAAACATTTTAGTTTAATAATAATAATAATAATAATAATAATAATAATAATAATAATAATTTACACAAAGGAAAGCCTTTAACATTTAATTATTTTTTTTAAGGAAATTACAATACAAAATATTTGCTGGC
>NC_135428.1:18117156-18149656 GCF_051991245.1 Festucalex cinctus
ACCAAGGGACACACCTCCGCTCCGGTGAGCACGAAAGTGCGAATGAGCGACAACCGTTCCATAAACACTCTACGCGGTGAAACGCTCGCGAATGAAGTAAGTCTACCATTGCTACTATCCTTAAGGACTACCATCACAAAGTAAAATAAAACGACTTTATTATACAGTATAATTTATTTCTTTAATTACAATACAATAGCACATTTATTATACATAAAATAAGGTATATTTTTGTGTAGTTTTAAGGCTTATTTAGTAGAAAATTATGTTTTATAGGGACCTGGGAACGGATTATTCTCATTTTAATGGTTTCTTATGGGAAATAAATGTTCGGAAGAAGAACTTTTCGGCTTACACACACTCTCTGTGAACCAATTAAGTTCGTGAGCTGAGGTATCACTGTATATATATATATATATATATATATATATATATATATATATATATATATATATATATATATATATATATATATATATATATATATATAAATTTATAATTTCACAAGCAATCCTCAGGTGAGCAATGCAACTGGTATGGGGGAATCGTCCTGGATGTCATTATTTTACACACAACTTAAAGTGACGGTTTGTTGAATTATTATTATTATTATTATTATTATTTATTTATTTTTTTTACTTCATAGACAGACAAATGTGTTAAATACTTCAGTTACTGGTAACACAAATAGATATAAGGATTAACATCCTTATAATGTCATTAACTACACCATGCAATGCATTCTGGGAACAATATATATGCAAAACGGGTAGATTTAACACATCCAGAACTCAGTGTTGCCGCGTCTATTTGCATTCTTGTTATTTTTTGGAACAATATGATTACAGTTGAGCTCCGTAATTTTGGGCTGGCCCACAAATAGTGAAAATTTGCGTATAATTGATGGCAATTGTTTTTAAGTTATATACCGTTATTTGACCGATGCGGCCCACTTGGTAATATATTTTCCTCCATGCGGCCCCTGAGCTAACATGAGGTTGACACCCCTGCTGAAGAATATTTCCGTTCTTTCAGATAGCTTGGGAATCACCAAGGAGCTCTCAGAGCTTTCTGTCACTTCATTTCCACCTGCAAACTGCACACTACAAGGATGCGCTATTGTGTCAAAGCCAAAAAATGTAAGCAGAGCTGCAGGATCTGCTTCTGCTCAGTGTCAGTTCAACTCAAAGATTCAGCATACTTGCGGTACTTAAGTGCGTAGT
Source organism: Festucalex cinctus (assembly GCF_051991245.1). Taxonomy (NCBI): domain Eukaryota; kingdom Metazoa; phylum Chordata; class Actinopteri; order Syngnathiformes; family Syngnathidae; genus Festucalex; species Festucalex cinctus. The sequence goes on from NC_135428.1 coordinate 18,118,380, forward strand.
AATTGTTGATCAAATTTCATTTTCATTTCAATAATTCTTGACCAAGTAGGTGCTGAACACATTTAAAAAAAATAAATAAAAAAAATGATGCCTGATAACAAGCATGGTGAAGTGAGGCAAGCTTGCTGACATTCACTTTTCACTGTGGGAATCACTTAACACCACAATTGGACCACACCTCCCACTCCGGCGTCATTTGCTCATGGTAATTATGCAGCGTTGTCTCAATTAATTTTATTGCTTTATTGCGCCGCTCCTCCAGCAGAAGGCCAGATAGCTGCCCTCTTTATTATACCTCTCAGTACAACGGAAATAGAGCGTCAAATAGTGGCCTCTCAACGCTAGTAGACTCCTTGATTTGGTCCACGCTTCCACCACGGCTGTGTAGCTAATGATGGATTAGCATAGCAGACAGCAAACGCACTCTCCACCGTCCCTGCATGGCGAGCACATCAGTGCCTCGGTGGATCAATGCTTTGGCTGTGCATCAGTGATGGCTGACCTCCACTATTACTTACTTGGCTGTAGCTACATGCTAGTCCGCTTTAAATGTTAACATTTTTACTCACACAAAATATCGTACTAACTACTTAAGAACAAAGTTGTTGTTTTTTAACTTGTTTCACCCATTGATACATCACATTGGTGTTTATTGCCCACTAAAACAACATTAGAGTCGATTCACAATTGTTTTTATAAGAGCTCGTTATCACATTCTTGAATTAAACCACACCAGGAGATTACAATGTTCTCTTTGTTGCTTGCTATTTATCCTCTAGTGGAGCTTGAATGTGACATGTTTGAGGAAAAACTGTAAATTTAGCTAGTCTATGAAAAAAGTGTTTTTTTGTTTTTGTTTTGTTTAGTAACACAAGGAGGCTAGAAAGTCATTTCTCATAGCTAACTAGTAACCGCAAGTCCTTGAGTGTAGCGTTCTAAGAAAACCTGTAAAATGTTTTAAACACTGTATACTCAACTATAAAAAACATCCATAAAGTACCCATTGTGTGTAACACATTTAAGGTTTTAAATAGTGTCAGAAGCACTAAATGATAGTAAAATTGACATAGGAACATTGTCTACAGAAGTAACTACCGGTATTTATTTGTCCAATAAAACATGACTTAAGAAGATACAATTTAGTCTCTTATTATCTATAATAATAATAATAATAATAATAATAATAATAATAATAATAATATTGTTCGTCTCTGTGTGCCCTGCGATTGGCTGGCAACCAGGCAGGGTGTCCCCTGCCTACTGCCCAGAGCCAGCTGAGATAGGCGCCAGCACCCCCCGCGACCCTTGTGAGGAATAAGCGGTCAAGAAAATGGATGGATGGATGGAATCTTCTTCTTCTTATTATTATTATTATTATTATTAATAATAATAAATTGTATCTTAAGTAATGTTTTATTGGACAAATAAGCGAGCTAGCTAGCTAGCTAGCTATCTGGGGTTTGAGTGGTGAGGAGCATCTGTAAATTGTAAATTATTCAGCTGTAGCCTATAGGTACAAAGTGATTTTCAAAACAAAAATAACCAGTTTTGGGTACCGTATTTAAGGCTTTAAAAAGCACCGAAGGATAGAAAATGTGATATAATTCATTAAAACGACGGTCCAAGCATAATCTAGGTACATGAGCTAGCCAACTGCAGGGAAAAGCAGTATCAGGAACACAATGGTAGAATCAAACAGCAAGCAAGAAGCAGAAAAAAAATGAATAAAAGACTAAAATGATTGTCGAAACAAGCGATGCGGTTCGATAGTAGATTCTCCCCCTCGCTGGCCCCTGAGCTATCACAACCATTGATTGGCTCATGTAATTCTGCTCTGATTTGCCTCATCCAATCAATGGGCCGCAGTCAGGCTTCCTGTGAGCGCATGGCCATTAGAGTCGAGGTAGACAAATCACACCATTCACTTCTTTCCTGGGAATTCATATAGGGGATGGCTTTTGGACACCTGAACATCCGCTTATGGACCGCCCGCTGCTTTTAAGCATTTGGTCATTGACGGGCTTATAGCAGCCAGCCATTCTGCCTCTATACTGCACACATACTGCATGTTTCAAGGATGCTGTAACCTTGTAAGCACAAGAAAAAGTCACAGCCGGATTACTGGAATTAACAGCGACTACTTTTTGGACAAAAGGAGCACCTTTAAATCAGATATTTGTTATTTTATTGTCCAATCTATATATTGTGTATTAATTGTATTTGACCCATCTTCAATTACTTGTAATGAGCGTCGGACTCGTCACATGATCCATCTTTCTACATTTATACGCAGACAGTCTGCTATTTTTGGGCCAAGAGGGGCAATATGATATTTTCTACTGCCTGTCTGAAAAGCAGACATATCGAATTAATACGAGTAATGTCGCACACACGGAAGAAAAAAAAAGAAAAAAGACAAACGTCGCACACAAATAACACAACCTTCGATTGGCAAAGCGAGCTCAAGGCACTTCATTCTCTGCTTGGTTTACACTGATTTTTCGAACCACGGATCACAACGCACATAGCGCAAGACATTGGGACGCCGTGTTTTACGACCTTTGCAAGACCCTCGACCCCCCCCCCCACACACACACACACCTTTTCTGCCCCCGCCCGCCACCAGCACACACAAAGATGGAAGACACGCACGGCCAGGAGGAAGGAGGATGTTGTTTTCCCCAGGGATGGTCACAAAAACAAACACCGCCTACTTCAATTACAAAGTGTGTGTTTGTGGGATTCTTGGCACACATTGTGGATGCATGCGCGCACACACACATTGCGTTTCACTGACAGCATGGAGACGCACAACTGAACATATGAGTCAACACAACACGGATGTTCCTTTGCATCACATCACAACCAGTCGAAGCCCTCGTTTCTATTAAAATGTAACCATTGTTGGCCAATTAAGAAAAAAACAATGCCTCCCTTAAATAAAAACAAACTGGAAAATAATCATCTCTGTTCATATACTTTTTCAAATGGACAAAGAGGTAAACCCATTTGAACTCTTTTGCTAACCGAAATAGCAGCACCTACAGCAAGTTCAGTACAAGATCACACATTATATGGGGACGACATTTTTAATAAATGGTGATTAATATTCTGCTAAATGTGCAGACTAAATAGATAAATGCTGAGCCTATACTCTGTTGCTAACCAAAACAGCAGCACCCACCCAAGGCATTTTAAAAGGATCTCTACGTGGAGTGTAAGTATTTAAGATGATAATTGCGTTATGCTAAGTTGTCTTCAATGGTAATTAGTATTTTGGTAGACAAGCAGGTTCGATATTTTTAGTTAACTGCTGGGCCCATTTGAACGCTGTTGCTAACCAAAATAACAGCATCTACCGTTGCACATTATAATCAGTAGAAAGTTGGGACACTGTTCTTCTTCTTCTTCAAAAAAAAATAAATGCATATGGTTTATTTGGCAGAGCCCAAGATTGGGACTCCAGTTTGAAAAATGTTGCCTTTGTTTAAAAAATAAGTAAACCTGAACACTAGTATCAATACATAATAGTCTGCTAATTTTTGACAACACAGTTTAGAATTGCATTACCTATTTGCAAAAAAAAAAAATCCATCAACAGTGACAAATAACACAGCATAATGTCAAGCTATTCTCGATTAGCAAGAGAAGTGATGAAATTAAGATTAAGACCCAGCAAAGCTTGCATTATATCATCTCATTAAAAGCTGCGGTGTATCAAACAAACCGCTGACAAGCTGACAAGAGGGACTTACAGGCGTTGGTGACGGCGAAGCTGTTTGCCGTCTCGATGTTGTCTACGTGAGGCACCAGGTTGAAGGGCGCTTCTGAGGCATTGGGGCTGGTGTTGTGCAGAAAGATGGCCAAGCGGAAGGCAGTGTACTCCTGATCTGTGTTTCGGATGAACAAGCCGCCTGGAGGTGGGAACAAAAGACAATGTTGGATGAGGGTCAGTCAGATTATGTTTTAGGTTAGGACATACAGATTGCCAAAATTCCCATAAAGACAGCTTCCTCAATCCTGGTCCTCATGGGCTGAAGTCCTGCAGGTTTTTCACGATGTTTCCGTACTCCAACACACCTGATTTATATAATCAGCTCCTCGCCAAGCTCTGCAGAAGCCTGATTACGATCCTGATCTTTAGAGTCAGGTGCGCTGGAAGACGGAAACATTTAAAAACCTGCAGGATTTAGGCCCTCAGTGACCAGGATTGGGCATGCCTGCTGTAAAGGGAGTTGATCATGATGTAAAACCAGGAATCTCAACAACGAGAACAGGCGTAGGCAATCTTGGTCCTCCAGGTCCGGAGTCCTGCAGGTTTTAGATGTTTCTGCCTACCTACACACCTGATACAAATGATCAGGATCATTTTTAGGCATGCTGATGAGCTGATTATATGAATCAGGTGTGCTAGTGGACGGAAACATCTAAAATCTGCAGGCCTTCGGACCTCTTAGACCGGAATTGGTGAGTCCTGCCCTAGACCACCTGGGACGGTTCAGATCTTAAAGCAGATTTCATAAATCACTAGATCATAAAAGCAGTGACTACTCCATCATAAATCTTGGCAGCTCAAACTAAAATGAATTTCATGAAAATACCAGGAAGTCTAACACTTATCTGTTCGTCTTTGACCTGGAATCTGAACCACTTGACCAAAAATAAGAATCCTAATTGCAAAAACTTTAAGGACTTGTGACAATTCCATCTTAACCAGCATCCCGAAATGTTAGACCTTAAAAGGGATACTTGACTCAAACAATTTTCAGCAGTGAAAAGTTAATATTTTGTCCAGAATGAATTTGATAACTTGTTTTTCCATGTACAATTCATACCTTTAAAAAGTAATTTTTCTACTTGCTGTCAACTGATGACGACATCACCTGTGCTGAGGAAATAACGGCCAATCATGGTTCACCTGTTTTCTGGGTTTGGTCAGTAAACTGAGCCATGATTGGTCGTTACCCACTTCCTCAGCACAGGTGATGTAATCATCAGTCGACAGACAGCAAGTAGAAAAATTACTTTTTAAAAGGGTATTAATTGTACTTGAAAAATAATTAAGTTACCACATGAAATATAGACAATATTAACTTTTTACTGCTGGAAATGGCTCAATGAGTCAAGTATCCCTTTAAAAGGATTTCTGCTATTCCTTCCACAACGAAATCATAATTAAAAACTACTATACCTTTCGATATCTACTCTAGTCTTGTTATGTTCTGGAGTTGGATCCCAAAAAACGCAGACACAAATAAGATTTTAACTTTTTATTCACATTGAGAGGCATGGGACAAACTTGACTAGACGAGAAACAACTAGAGTTGCACAGAGGAACAGAGGTAATAATCCAACAAAAGCACACTTCTTAGACCGGCTTATATAGACAACGAATCAATCTGATTGGCTGTGGCTAGACATGTGGGTAACAAGACTGACATGGTATTATCTGATTGGCTGTTGACCAGCTAAAGAGATTAAAGATTCCTGACATCACATAGCTTAAGACCAGTTGAAACTAGATGCTGGTTACATCCGTTTAAAACAAACACTAGACCTCACGGTCATGACGCAAACATAACCCTTGCATGACAGTAAACATAACACTTACATGACCGGAGTCACTACAGTAAGCATAACTCTTGCATGACCCCAGTCATGACAAGTCTAGTCATAAACCTGAGACCCTTTCCACAAAATCAAATCATCAGCGAATTTGGAATGATTTTATCAGAAATCCGAAACCTTACCTGCCAAACCTCATGGTAATCTTCCATCCTAAACCACAAATCTGAACTGCTTAAACGCACGTTGACCTGCAACTATGCCATCTTCCTGAATGAATGTATTTGCCCTTGTCAAACTTAAGTATTCATTTCTCTACTGTCCAATAGCAAATTCCGCATCTAATCCATGTTAGCAGGTAAACGGCAGCCGTAGAGCACGAAAAGACAAATTGGAGCGGGGCCAATGGGAATGTCATCCGATCCATTCCCAGCTTGTGTTTATTCATCAACCATTTCCCCCCCAGCGTCTTTGGGTCGCAAAGTCAGGAGATCACCAGAGCACCCGGAGGTACACACCCACACACACACACGCACACCCCCACCAACATCTGTGCCACATGTCATCGCAATCCATCGCATCCTGCGTTGTCCATTCGGCGGCAACGATGAATGTCAAACCACCGGCGGAACCCAGCGGGGGAATATCAGGGGATCACCAAAGTCACGGGCCAATGCATCAACAGGGGAAAGATGAATGCTTCTGTCAAAATGTGACAATCCAGCCAGTGGATAACCCCCAGAGTTTGTGCCAGAAATGTTCAAATTTGTACAGTGCATGAATACAAAAGACGAGATGTGGTTAATACCAGCACGGTTGGCTACTGCATTGCTTTGACAAAAAGGCAAACTCATAATAGTTGATCATACTGCAAGCTTAGCATAAAAGAATTCAACGATGGGTTCCCCTTGGCCTTCTTGACATTCCAACCCAATTCATGTACAAAGCTCCTCATTACGGATGTTCATGCTTGTGCAAATGTCAAAAGGTATTTTACGTTGGAGGCAGTTTGTTTCACATTTCAAAAAGCGTGCCTTCGGGCCAGATTTCTTGCGCGCAAATGTCCTTTCAAGCAAAATGTCAGTGTGTATTTTTTTTTATTTTTTTTTTAATGGTTGACCTCCTTGAACCTAAATTTGTTACCAAATGTAGTCTGTGTTAATTCCTGACTGGAGAACAAACCAACCAATGAGTCAGAATGGACTTTTTAGAAGGAAAATTGGTTGTGAGTGGATGAAATAAGAAGGAAAAAATAAGTTGAGGAGAACTGCCTTAAGGGTGCCTTATTGATGAGCGGCAACTTTAAAAGGCATAAAGTTTCATCATCGCAAAGAGGATCTATATCCAATCTATTTTTTTTATGTTGAATCAAAGGAGACTTGAGGCTTTTGTGGATGTGGATTAATTTCCTGTTGGGGCTGTTCAACCCCACCCAATCCCAATGAGACGCAATGCCAGCAAAACCCTTCCTGGTCATGAAAAATGTATGGAAAAACTACATTATGACAACTGTCATGTCAATGGCCAACACATGATAGCTACAACAAACTATTATCTTAAAAATATTCTAAATTTTGATCTTGTGAAATAGTGGAAAGTTAGGTTCACATTTCTGGTGTGATAATTATGTCACACAGTGTTTGCCCTCATCTTTTCCTGTACATCATTTCATTATTTTAAAGGGTTAGTTAGGATTTTTTTAAATGAATCTCTATTTCATCCTCACCTCCAGTGTGTGCAATCAGCACTGACTTCACCCCTGACAGCGTTCTGTGAAATGAGTTCTGGTCCGGTGTTGGACGAGAGGAAAATAGTCCAGCAAGCTGGCTGGGGTCAAGGAAATAAAAGCATTTTTCTTCTAAAAACAATTTGTGTTCAAAAGAGTGATACATTTGCATCACAATACTCTTTTCTGAAAAAAGTCAGACGCTATTACCACCAGGCACTACTTTTCTGTTTGTTCGTATCACTGCGCGGCGCCCTGTAGACAGCTAATCAACGCGCTGCAGACAGCTGATAGTCGCGCCTTCCGCCTTCGAAAAGACAAACAACTTGTAGATTAGTTTGGGAACGATACAATTTTCGATTCGATACGATTCATTTCAATAGTCAAAACTTATAGTGACATTTGTTGCTTGTAGACGTTAATCTTAAAGCACGACCAATTTTTACAGTATCTTCAAACGTGCTAAAAAACAATAAAAATGTCTTCTATATTTTTATATATTGAATCAATTATTTAAATAGACAGCAACAAATGGCTGGGCATATGACTGAAAAACATATCAGTTTAAATATTTATTAGTCGTTATTGACAGTTATAATTGTTTTTTTTTTCTTTTCAAAATAAGGATCAGGAAAACAAAAGGCTGATAATTTAATTTGAAATATAAATATTTAACCTTTAAAAAGACACCAAAACAATTAAACAGAATATGTGCACAGTCTGAATTACTTACGAAACATAAATTTAAGACACGAAATAAACCTACCGTCCAGCCAAAAGAAATATAAAGCCAACTTATGGAACAATAAATCAAACACATTTTAACCACTTAAAGGAAGGCTCCTTTAATTTTACATGTATGGCTTGATTGGCAGTAAATAGTTAGTATAGCTACGAAACATGCATAAGAGCTGAAGAATACACTCCTATATTGATTTATTTAACTTTTTTCAACATAGAAGTACTTCCGTGTTGCAACGCCCCCAAGTGGTGACGTCACTAGTGTGTATACTCGCTTGGGGAACAGTAGTTCACGCAGACATAACAACGAGGAAGACACAAACGTCAGTTATGCCTTACTGTATTGCAAAATTTTGCAAGGCGTCGGCAAGGAAAAACCCGCGAGACCCCCCCCCCCCCCCCCCCCCAAACTACTTGAGTAGACAATGGTTTGTTTGCTAAGTGCTGTCAACCTCCCGAAGGACAAGCAGGCGTGCGCGCAGCGAACATTTCAGGCATGAGGACTTCGAATATATGTTACAATTTGAGATGGGGTACGCCACACGCCTAATACTAAAGCCCAACGCAGTACCGAGTATCTTTAAAGAACCAGACGTGGGAAATAATCAAGCCGATGGAGGAGCCGCAACTGCTAGCAACACGGAGCCTTCACTCTCACAACAGCCGGCACAAATCGAGGTCTTACTACGGCCACTGAAAGATCTCGGAGAAGCGAAGCAAATTTAAAGCGAAAGGTAGGCATGTTTCGGGGGTGGGGGGGCATTGGTTATTATACTGCACGGACTGTTTTATTTCATAATTCATTTGAAGGTGGCCAACGCAGGGGCACGTCGGCACGTTACCGTAATGCACAGTATTAACAATCGTTGGGGCGGCTGGCTTGACTTCGTCTTTTCGAGTGGCGGCTGGCCTGACCGCAGTGGGACGCTACGCAAAAAAGAAAAAAAAAACAGCTAGGGGAGGTTGGGTGCTGTAACGACGATACATTTAATTTAACTATTTTTTCTTTTTCCTGAAATATTTCGTCAGTTCCACACGTTTTGCATTGCTCGTACTGTGTGTCACTTTACCTGTTGGATATTTGCTCCTCCAAGACTTTTCTTCTTCACATCTTTCATCGCAACCAAAGCTATCCTGAGAATGTCTATTTAGTATTGCCATGTTGAATGTCTGATGTTCCAGGATGCAGTTGAGATTGTCCGCAAGGAACCGATCCTCGAGTTCTTTCATTTCCAGACAGCACACATTCATTAGCGGATTGTCCATTCCTGCAGCTCCCGCACGAGCACCACTCACCCCCCGCCTGATTCACTCGTTCGTCAAAGTTTATTTTGTGCCCGAAAAGACCATCTGGCGCCACAACTTTCACATCCAAGGCAGACTTTCCTTCGGTAGTGTTATTTTGTCGTGTTGGCTCGAAGCGATAAGGTTTAATCCTTCCGGGTTTGACGCTAGATGCACGGCTGCGTTGCATAGTGCTTCCATAGTGTAGCGTTTACACACTAGTGACGTAAACATCCGGGTTATTTAGTCACGTGTAACAAACATGCCGGCGTTCGATTCATTTTAACAATGGTTTAAAAGTTATTAAATGTAAATAAAAAAATTATCACGTCACCAAATTAATTATTGAAAAAGTAGCAACTTTTTGCTGCTAAAAATGGATCAATAAGTAAAGTGTCCCTTTAATATATCCAAAAATATTGCCAAAAGTGCCCTTCCCTTTTTATCAACAATTTTTGTTTTTCTTATGCCATCACATTCATTGTTGGTTAATGTATGACATATTATTATTATTATTATTATTTTATTTTGTAATATCTGAGACACGATGATGACCACGGAATCACAACTGTTCATGTTTTGTTTTTGTTTATTTGTTTTTTTTGGACTGTCGTTCATTTTGAGGTTGATGGCGTAATTGCGGGCACGTCTCAGTTCTCCTATCTGCTTATGCTAGTTGTGTACATTGACAGGGAGCCACAAACTGAGAAATGAGATACTTGGAGTGTGCTTTTAGCTTAGCTGGTGGATCGTCACGTGAGTTATTCTTTTGGGTCACGAGCAGTACCAACACCGGGACATACAAGTGCACCGAGAGGACTCGATAGCCATGGAAATACAGAGATGCACGGCACGGGCTTCTGCTACTGTCTTCAGTTGCATGTCACTCGTTGCACGCACTCTATCCCGTGCCGTGTCGCGATCCCGGCATTGATGGTGGGCGGGCCCCCCAAAAAGGTGCGTAATGTCTTTGCATTATGTTTACAACATCCGGGGAATGAAGCGTCTCTGAGCGCTACATTGCTAGCTCTCTGTAAACACAGAAGTAGCTTGAATAGTGATGCTACTGAAACGTAAACAAAACAAGTAGAGCACGGTGCAGAACTCTTGCTATTGTTATAAAAACCATAAAGCCTCACTCGCAACCGATTCACAGCCACGCAATATCCGGTCCACAGCTTTACAAGCAATCTATCTAAGGATTCCCGGAGGATTTTGTATCGGTTGACAAGTCTGCTACAGATACGGCCGTTTAGCTCCCCTTGACGAACGATGGTTCGGTCGAATCGGTTTTTTGTCTCAGCCCGAGTAGTTATTACAAAAAACGGCCAGGAGGTGGCAGCAGAGTATTAGAGATCAGCACGGGCCGTGTTGCAACAAGCTCTTTTTATCAGTGTTTTCAACAGGTTTGTGAATAATGATGAAATGTAGCTATATTCTAATGCTAATTGCTGCAAAACAGAAACTGATACAAATATAGATTTTCTTCCTGATGAAAGAAGAGACTGTTCTTTCTTTTGGTAGGTTGCATGTTTTATAGCAATAGAACACACTATTCTGTGGGCCTTGCAAAATCATTTAAAATACAGTAAAACAGTGAAAACGCCTGGGAGTGAATGAGTTAAAAGTCAAGCAAAATATTCTGATATCAAATTGTTACCTTTGTTCATGAATTACAAAATTGTGTCATTTTGGGTGCTTCTTTACAATGACAACGGTGTTTTAGGGTATGAAAATGGAAAAAAAAAAAAAAAGTTCCCCATTTCCTGTAGTTGCACTTTCTAACAACATTCACCAATCAAATGCTAAAAACGGTCCACATCTTGGCAAAAAAGGCAGTTGTCAAATTTTTGTAAAGATTAGTTGCCAACTTGAAAATTTTCAGATATGTTGAAAAAGGGTATTCGATTACATGACCTGGCATAAATGTTACTGCGCTTTCAATTATTTTGTTGCAGGTCTAGGTTTTGTTTGCAGGTCTGTGTGAAGAGCGATAATTTACGCTGACAGACATCAAATAACGTAACTATAATCCAAATATTAAATGTTACATAACATTTAGTTGGTTTGGGCTGCCTCGATCCCACCACTGACTAAAATGAATCTAACATTATTTGAAGCATGCAATGTAAATCCAGAATTGGAAAAAAAAAAAAAAAAAGAAGATCCACACCTGCAGTATTGGAGGAGATCTCAAGACACGGCTAACCATCAGTAGCAACGCTAAATAAGCCGGAAACGCTAGCAGATCCATCCACTCGGCTACTTTTATTTCCACTTACAGCACGGTGGCAAGCTGCCGCCGGTCCAGCTTTCATAACAGATCCCGACCTCTGAACTCCCTGAGGGTGCTATAGTGTATCAAAGAGACAAGCACAATCACTGGAACAGCCTGTCATTTCGCATCACAATGGCGAGATGTCAGCGCCATAAAATACAAATCTATTCATCCATTTTCTATAGCAGTTGTCCACTTTACAGATCATGGGTGAGAGTGACGGGGGTACGCCCCGGACTGGTTGCCAGCCAATATCAGAGGCATATAAACAACCAATCACAAAGTTACGTTTCAATTTAGTCTTCAAATGGGAGGAGGCCAAAGTACCAAAGATCTCCTGATTTTGAGGTTGATATGCTAAACACTACTCCACCTGTCAACTATAAAAACCAATCCATTAATTTATTCAACTAAAATAAATAAATAAATAAATAAATAATAATAAAATTAGTTTCTTTCTGCATCAATTGAATGGCCATTGTACTGCTCCCTCTGGTGTGCTAATTTGGCCACCAGGGGCAGTATAAGACAAACAAACAGCTACATTGAGATGTCTCAACTCTTACTGTACTATGGGGTATATGCCACGGAAGAGGCGGGACGTGATTTTGCACAACAGTTTATTTCCGGTCCGGGTTGCGAACGCGCAACCCAGGGGTACAAAGTCGAAAGCACAAGTATTTTTGACGCAGCCCACACGTCGCAAACCGAACCGGAAAAAACCTGTTGTGCAAAAAACAGTACCGCTTCTTCCTTGGCATATACCCCATTATGTCACATTGGGGGGAAAAAAGTGAGTGACATTTTTATTCTGATTATAATTGGCATGCCGATTCCAAAATTGCAGTTAGTTTATTTTCCTAGTGTGTTTTTTTTCTCCGCATTTTACCATTCAGATAAGCAAAACTCCACTGATTAGCTGTAGTAAAAGCAGCTGATTACGATTGAAATCATGTCCAGATATGTGACAGCTTGTCTCTTGACCTTGCAACCAAACTTGTAAGCTCTGCTTTTCAAAGATTATAACCAGGGCTGTACTGGCGCACAAAAAAACAAACAAACAAACAAACAAACAAAACTTAGGCCCGGCCCAGCCCAACTCTTGCTTAACGTGTAGTTCTGCCAATGATGTTTATTGATGTTTCAGTTTGCTATCTATATTCAAAATGAATTAACGGACCAGTCCCTTCAAATTGTGGGCCAGTCTTGGAGTAAAATATAGGAAACTAATTAAAAAGTACTGCATCGGCCCCAAAAGAGGCCGGCCCACCGGGCATCTGCCCTGTATGCCAGCTGGCCAGTCCAGCCATGATTGGAAGTAGTCCATCTTAGCATTTTATTTAGTTACACAGTAATTTATTATTATTATTATTATTTAAAGACAATAGGGATCCTATAGCTCAAAAACAAACTTGGCGTGATCGGAAAAAAAAAAACAGATCCATTTTGGATTCAGGTCTCAGACCTAACAACAAAAATGTTAAGCACTGCAACATTGATGACAGTTAGCATGAAGACAGTGGATTGAAAGGCTAAGCAATGTGATTGTTTCAAAAACAAAAGTTGCAACACTATTTGTTTTATTATTGAACTTTAATGGAGAGTGCGAATAAACAGCTTGGAGGCTTTTTCTTTTTTGCAAATTGTTCAGAAATTATCTTCCAAACTGCTGCTTGTTGGCAAGTGAGTTGAGTTTACTGTCACAATATGGATCACATAAGTGTGTCCTTAAGCCAGAGGGGGAAGAAGAAAAAAAAAAAAGAGGACAAAAAAAAAACAGCTATCATCTCTAAATAATCACACCTCAAGGCACCAATGCATATAAGAACTGTTGGGTGGTCAGAGTACTGGACCGACCCGCAACTGGCCCACCACCCGCAGGTTTCCCACCCTTGCTTTAATAAGGAACGCCCGTCATTGGACGAAGCCTGCCAATCTCCGTGGAGTTTAATTGCAGTGCACACACGCACATTCCGTGCACATGCAAGCTGCATGGAGCAGTCACTTTGCTGCAGTGCGCTGACGGGATGCACGCTCTCTTTTCTTGTCTCTACTCACACAAACACACGCGCACGGAGCATGCGTGCGCTTAAAACATGCACATAACCAAGATTTACGCGCACACATCCAAGAAAACAAAACGCAAGACTCTCACTGCAGGACGTCTGCGCGTAATCATTCACGGTCCATTCTTGGAATCACAAAAAAGAAAAAGAAAAAAAATGCACTCGAGTATTGCTGGCACTTACCGATCTGGACGCTGCTGGGGAAAGCAGCCAGCGACAGTCCCCACAAGCCCCAAAATATCAACAAAAACCAGCGGCGAGAAGAAATCCTCATCTTGTGGCGCTTACAAACTGATTGGAGACATTTGAAGCTGCAGCGGCTTCTCGTTTAACAGCCCGCGGGGCAAGCGCCACATCTACATACAGGAAAGACATAAATCATAATCAAAATAAATCAAATAAAGTGACGCACGGAAAGCATTTCAATATCCATGTCTGGCTTTCTTGCTTTCTTTCCCTCTCTCCTTTCTTTCCTTTGGAAATGTCCACCGTCAAAACTGCATCCAGTCCGGCACTGGATCTTTGCGCACAGCGCAACCAAAATGAGGAAGAGGAGGGAGGGGAGGAAGAGAAGGGAGAGGGAGGTTGAGCATCAGACAGAGGCGGCCAGTGAGTGTGGATGCGGCTGCAGTCGCAACACACATCCGCCCCATTCGATTTTTTTTCAGCGTCCAGGGCAGGTGCACGGCCGCCCGGCACTAAACCCCAAAACATTTGTTTCCCCATCATACTAATACAGTACTATATTTACTTAAAAATGATCAGTGTAAGATTAATCACACTATTAATTTTGACGGCAAATTATCCTTTAGCTGACAGCGGATGGTTACGTTAAAGGTAGCACAGGTTGTGTTTGAGCAATAAACACAACTTCATTCAAGGATTGAAGAAATGTTTGTGTATGACTTTCATAATATTTGCCCATTTCAAACTATTGAAGTCATTTTTTTCCCCATTTGAAATTATGCAAGTAATTAACTGATTAGAAAAAGAGGATGAGCATGTGCAGATCAAAAAACTGTTGAAGACATCCTCATATACATTAAATGTCGAAAGAATTAACACACAATAGGGGCCCTTTCAATTTGGCAGGCAAAAACATGAACAAAAAAAAACCTTCATAATTAAGCGATTAATTAGGATTAATCAAAATTCTAAGATGTGATTAATCTGATTAAAAAAATAAGAATTTGACAGCTCAGACACAGAAAGAGAGAGAGAGAGACAGAAAGAGAGGGATAGAAAGAGAGAAAGATAGAGACAGAGAGAAAGCGAGACAGAGAGCGAGACAGAGAGAGACAGAGAGAGAGAGAGCCGACAGAGAGAGAGAGAGAGAGAGAGAGAGAGAGAGAGAGAGAGACAGAGAGAGAGACAGAGAGAGAGCCAGAAAGAGAGAGCCAGAGAGAGAGAGAGAGAGAGAGAGAGAGAGAGAGAGAGAGAGAGAGAGAGAGAGAGCCAGAGAGAGAGCCAGAGAGAGAGAGAGAGAGAGAGAGAGAAAGAAACTGAGATAGATGGAGGTAGAGCAAGAGACAGAGAGAGAGAGAGAGAGAGAGAGAGAGAGAGAGAGAGAGAGAGAGAGAGAGAGAGACAGAGACAGAGACAGAGACAGAGAGAGACAGACTGAGAGATAAAGAAAGGAAAAGAGAGAAAGAAAAAGAAAGAAAGATAGAGAGAGAGAGGTAGAGATAGAGAGAGAGACAGGGAGAGAGAGAGACAGATAGTTGGAGAGATAGAGATAAATACATATACATACATACTGTATATATGTACATTTGTACAAGTGTAAATGGATGTCTGCACATCCAAGAGTGTCTATCAGTTGTCCCTATCGATATTGACATTCGGAGGATGTGTGCTATAAGATTGATCCTGATGCATATTGATTGCTTCAGCAAGTTACAATTCACATTTCATGAGTTTAATAAGAAAGGAACATTTACTTTGAGCAACAGCATTGCTTTGATGTGTGTGGAATTAATGGCATAAATTGAAAGGAAACGAATGTCTGCACCCTCTCAAGAGAAACCATTGCAAGGTTTTGTGCCAAGGTCCAAAAAAATAATCATTTGCATACTAAGTTCATATTCTGTCTTCTGTAGTAACATTTGCTATGGCATTGAGATCAATACATCTGCCGGCATACTGAGCAGCCAAGATTACTGCTACTTCATCATAAAAGCATTAATACAAATCTAATTTTCCTGCATCTTCTTAAAAGAGTTTTCATAAATAGTCACTATCAATTAGAAGGTGACATCTTTCTGGTAATTACATCTGGAAAACAGCAAAAAAAAAAAAAAACACTTAATTGCGCTTCTCGAAAATCGTGCTGAAAAATCAAAACTCTATATTGTTTTTCAGCTGCTATAAGCTTGAAAATAAATGCTGGATGATTACAGGTCCAGCAGCATCACTTTTTGGCCGTCAAAACCAGGTGGAACCAGACACCCTTGAACCTGAACTTGGTACTACAATACACATGTAGCGGTAAATGGTCTGGAGCCTTTACTCTTAATTTCTGGGATCATGCCTGTACCTTTGTTGCCCTGAAAGACACCTTGAAACACAATCATTTGTCTTCAGGGTAGACAATTTTAGGCCTGGTACACACAAAGATAAAAATCAGGCTTGCTCCACCCTGACCAAGGACGTTAATCACGAGATTATGCTGTATTTTATAAGACCTATAAGATTATCTTGTGGCCTGAGGTGTGTTGAGTAAATGTGCCAATAAAAGGCTCTGAAACCAGTTGGGGCTGAGAATGTTTAATATCAAACGTGTCCAGTATTCATGAGCAAAAAAAAAATAAATGTACGAGTGCAAGGAAAACGTCATGACTCGTTAAATTGTGATGTGCAACCAAACACAGCCAATCAAGAAGTGACCTGATTGAGGAACAAGGAAGTAGGTGTCATTAAAAACAAATATGTCCTAGCCGTGTTTGTAGGATAATAACACAAAGCCATAAGCTTAAAGGGGCGGTCTGCTGGTTTCACTCAGGAAAATGCACTTTTTAAATACAGGATTTAAACAAACTAACTACTTTTCAATTTATAGATATGGGCTTTTCATAAAGTGTGGGGGTGATTTTGTCCTAAAACCCCACACCCCCAGCCTGTATTTTGCCATTTTGTGTTTGTTTTGTAAACAGCGGGCCGTTTCTGTGGAAAGACAGTGTTTACACCCCTCCAGCCAATCGCAGAGCGGGGGGTGGCGTGTCGCAAACGGGGCCGGGCGAACGTGTCAGCTGCGTGACGTCACTCCCGCGGTAATTTGAAGGCACGCACGGATTTTTTTTTTTCACAAAACAAACACAAAATGGCAAAATACAGGCTGGGGTGTGGGGGTTTAGGACAAAATCACCCCCACACTATGAAAAGCCAATTTCTGTAAATTGAGAAGTAGTTTGTTTGTTTAAATCCTGTATTTAAAAAGTGCATTTTCCTGAATGAAACCGGCAGACAGCCCCTTTAATTTGAGTACTCAACTTTCATTCACTCAGTAGACTAAAGTCCGCTTTCATGTTGGATCAAGGAAGTCTTTTCAATTCAGGATTTTCTCAAAAAAAAAAAAAAAAAATTCCCAAGACTACAATCACTACTAACATTGGCTTACCACTTGGGTGGTGTCCTGAAACTTTGTTTTTGTACTTTTTTTTTTTTTCCAGGTCCCCACATGACCTCAAGTCTGACCGACTTTCCAAATGAGTTTTGTGTATTTTCTGCATGATGGACCGCAGCCCCGGTGTTGAACAGATGGGAATCCCACGCAGGTTTTCCCAGCTCACATCAGGGGCGACTGTCATGTTGTTCAGCGACTCTTTGGGAAGGAATCCCAATAAGCGCACACACACAGTTGTTTTCATTCTGCATGTGTCTGCGAATGTCTCGGATGAAAAAAATAAAATACAAAAAAAAAAGATAGCTCTTTATTGTGAAAAGACGCCTTGCAAGTGGATAAATCTTTGAGCTTAAAAGCCTCTAAGAAGTAACAATTTCCCAAATAGCTTCCAATTTAAGCAAAAACGAGACCGGTTACATCATATTTTGGACACTTAGAGTACGATTGCACAATGTATTAGACATCTTATTAAAAGAGTATGATGACAGATACATTGCCTTATGATGTAACGATTCCATTTTAAAGCATTTAGAGTGGAAGTGGGGTTAGTAAAGGAGATCTGGAGACTTCTAACGCCAACTAATGTGCACTTAACGCTACATATGCCTTCTCTTGATGCGTTTGATCAAGAGCTGGAATGGAGCTTCAATGTCCTCTTGTCATGGCCGAGAGCCAGGGTCTTTCCCCTGGCTGGCCGCCGGATAGCGGCAGTCGAAGCTTTTGCCAGGAGTGAGTAGCCCCGTAAGAAGATGCTAGAAAATTGCTTTTTAATGAAATGCAGGATCGTTTCTGCCCGGATGTCCTCCATTGTTTACGATTTGGACTCCGTGTGTCTCGCTTCTGACAGCATTTGCCTCAGAGGTCTGAGGATGAGTACCCTCAACCTGGATTTGGACAAAGAACCTTTGGCATAGTAGCCAGATTGCTTACACAACCAGACACGGGGTATGGCTTCATGGCTAACCATTCCACTTCTGACAACACATCGCTCAGAGAATCTGAGCATGATTATCCTCAGCATTAATTTAAGAGGTTGCCAGATTGGGTATACAATCTCAGTGACAGAACACTACATCTCCCTGGCACTTCCATATTTGTGACAGAAGTCTGAGAAGGAACCCACAAACTGGATTTAGTGTGGTAACCAGATTATGTACACAACCGTGGTGATGGCACATAGCATCCAACGTTTTCAAGAAGCGCCGTAATGGCCAACCAACCACACATTGGACAACAATTTTGGCACAGAAATCAGACAGGCACTACACTCAACTTGGATTTGAACAAAAAGCCTTTGGCATGCTAGCTAGTTTATATACACAATAGCGATACACATTTCAACTCACTGGCACTTCTACGTTTCAGGGAAATAGCGAACCAATCCACTTTTGACTGGAGTCTGAGAAGGAGTAGCCTCAAACTGGATTTGAAGAAAAATCCTTTGGTATGGTTGCCAGATTGCATACAGAAACCCAAGGATGGTATTATACCATCCTACACTTTCCGGAGGGTAACGGCTAGCCATCATTCTCTGAGGTCTAGAACCCTCAACCTGGATGAGACCTACTTACTCGGTTGAAAAACCTGTACCCTGACCATGACACCAAAGAGGATGGCTCTTTGGCACAGTTGTTGGATTGTTTCCGTGATGGTACACAGGTTATTAAGGACACTTTCGCCAGGTAAAACACAGCCCAAAGTCCAGTTTCGACTATAATTGGCGAGTTAGAGAGCAGACTGTTTGTATCATCTCCCCCACATAAATAATCAATTACTAAATCAAAACATCAAATGTAACGGCTGAGGTCTGGCGAAGGTGGAGAGGAGGACGTTCCAGGATGATAAGCAGCACCGGAGTAAGGAATGACAGTGAGAGCAACTGAGGGCGAAGCGAAGAAGGCGCAGTCTGAAAAAAGAAATGAGAGAAATGGAAAGCGACAGCAGGAGACAGAGGGGATCCGAGGCCCGCAGTGGGGCATGGGAGAAACTCAGCCAGGCGACTCTCAGGACAAGCATTTCTGAGGAGTCAGACACTCTTCATCTGTTCCACCTGACATTGCCAACCCATCTACGCCACAGGTAGCTACCGCCAGGGAGGTGTGAACCCGATGTTATGCTATTCAACAAACCCTCCAGTCCTATAAACAATTTACAGAATTAAAAGTCACCAACTCAAGTAGACATGCGTGGGATAGACTCTCTGTTTGACCTCCGCAGTGTTTGTCGGGGCTAATTAATTACACGAGTATTCGCCGTGTGATTGATCGCTATGCAATTAGAACAAAGCAATCCCGTAATCAAAGTCCCGACGCGCTTTAGCAGCTACGTCCTCTAAGATTGCCCGGACAATGAAAACTGCTTCCTCATTTTTCCTGCACTTTTTTTGATGGAGCGGATGTAGGGAAATTGTCCATATATGGAAAGAAAGTCTGCAGTGGAAGGGAGTCTACACCAATGACTTCTTGCACAGTTATTAAAATACATTCTGAAAAATGTTAAATTAAATCAGAACTGTTTCAAAATACTGAGGTGGGTGCATCAATTAATTTTGAGCGTCCGTCATTCATCAATCATCAACAGTCGGGGCACTCTTCCATCATTGTCAATATTTCAACCCGAACCATCAATCCGTCATTCGTCGATTGCTCAGCAAAATGAGTGTTCATCAATGTTTCCGTCATTCAAAGTGGGCAACCGTCAATCATCATTCAAAATTGGGACCAGTCATTGACGAATTGCCAAATTTATTGACGGATTGACGATTACACTGACAGGCGAAAACCCCTTCTGTCAATGCTTAGTTTGTCAATTTTCAAAGTTTCCTATCAATAGCCAATAAAGCGGCCATTACTGACGGAGTGACAGACATTCCATCAATATTGACAGAATGCCCACTTCTGTCAAAATGTTCGAGTACTTTGGCTTGGAAAAAAAAAAAAAAGCCTGTGGTTCTTCTCACTCATATACGTGGAACCAATTTCCACTCAAGGCTACCTAACACCTTGTCCTCAAGGAATATGCTAGCCAAACATTTATAACTGACTCAAAAATTAACACCCAATCAAACTGCTCTTAATGTCAACACTAGTATGTTCAAAGTCTCTCAGATTGTAATGCGCGGTGGATGATAGTCTATGGACGGCACAGCAGGACAGCAAAAACAAACCAAAAAAAAAAGAAAAAAAATGGTACATATCCACACAAAAACAAAGAAGCGTCACCCCGTGGCGTGGTGCCACACTGCCGATTGTTACAAGTTGCGCAACTACTGTGGGATTGCTATTGCTAACCCTAAACCTAACGTCGTCGTGACATTTTAGCTTAAAAACAACCTACAGTTATTGAAACTGAAGCTGTGACAAGGTGCTATAAAAGTGTGACACCATAGTCGGGATTCTATCGTACCCAAGCTGGCAAGAAATGAGCTTGATGAATTATTTACATGCTCCTGGCTGTGGGCGCAGAGTTGTAGTCCCGGCATAAAAAAAAAAAAAAAAAAAAAAGTTACTCATCATTTGATAAGACTAGTAGAAACTGTCATTGTGGTTAAAGCTACAGTGTTCAGGACATCGTCAAGGTGCAATCATTGGGACTTTACCTACACTTTTTGGGCTATAATCAGACAGCCAGGTTTTTTTTTTTTTGTCTGCACGAAGCTTTGTTTAAACCATTAAAGAATTCCCACAGTGCACTCTGAATAAGCTGGCAATAAAAGCTAATGAATAGGGTTTTCCTGAGAGGGAACAGACAAGGTTCCAATCTTAAGCCTCAAGACTTGCAATGTTTTATCTTTTTCCATGGCATTGACAAGTCGGGTGTGGGATACCTTTTTCCCCAATCACGTTCTAGAAGTAAGGTATGATGCACTGATGATCGTATACAGCCAGTTCTCAAAACAAATTTAAGCTGTGAGTAGACACCAAATGATCAATCATACGCTTGATATGTTGCCATAGGCCAAACAACTTTGCAATTTCGTATCGCCCATAAGTCTTGGGATACCTGCTTGTGATTGGGGATCATTTGGGAGAGTTCCAAGTAGGACTTTGTCAAAGTACAAGAGTTGAAATTAGCCTAAAATGGCTGCTTCAAAGCAAAATATTTGATTTCCTGTTCGGTTTCACACCCACACACACCCCCACATACACACGAGTCTGTGAAATTTTTCATATATGCCGTTTTGTATTCTGCGAAAAACTGATGTCTGACTTATTTTTTTCCAGCTTTCTAGGGGGTGTTTGAGTAATTTTTTGGGGAGGTGTGTTCGGGACCCAGAAAAAAACACCAGGATGATGGCAGTGCCAAAATTGGTGGAATTTAAAAACATATTGATACCTCCAAAAAAGGTGATTCCATATTTGGGCAGATTCCCTGGTAGGAGTACGCGATTACAAACCCTGGAATTTGCCTAAATGGGTTATTGAAACAAAAATGATTCATTTCTTGTTCGGTTTGGGGCAAGGATCCTGTGTATCCTGTTTTGATAGACCTGACCACCTAACTGGTGAAAGCTACAAATGAAAAGATCAAACTCTTTAATGGAGATAATTTGAAAGCATGAGATCAGATCTTCCATCGAGACCTCGGTACCTCTAGAAGTAGCTGGTCAGCTGAACTGAGGCACCAGGCAGAAGTGTAGCTCAAGTCAGCGGCAAGGAAAGTCAAGACTGTCATGCTTACGTGCTCCAGTTAAATATTCAGAAGGGACTGGCTGACTCCAAAATAAAGTTCACTACAGTAATCCAGCCCAGATGTAATCGAGGCATGTTTGTAAGTGCTAACTGTCCCCAACTGAGACAGTTTTTATGTAGGAGAATCCAAAAATACATGACGTGACCATGTGTCCTATAAAAGCTATCAGGCATATAAAAGTGCATTATCTTGACAAAAGGTCATATTCCTCATCCACTACACTGAATGTTCCTGTAGTACCATCATCTTATGTGCAAGTGGAACACGTTGCAGAAGCACTCAGCCCTCTGGATGGAGTGCAAGTGTGCTGCATGTGCTGTGTACGTGTATGTGTGGCATCACACGAATAGCATTGCGCTCCCGTGTGCCGTTTGTGATCTCGGCAGAGGCTACGGGCGGGATTACTCGGAGATGGAAGTGGCAAGCCGTGCTGCCGTTTGCTGATAACTACTCTTTTCTTCTTCTTCTTGGCGCCAACCAGCCGTCCTCGCTCACACACCCCTCACCCCACCCTCCACAATATTATACCGTCACACATATACTTGCTTTATGCGGCATGTTTGCTAGCCACTCACCATTATACATCCCAAACGTACTATTCAGTCCAATTTGTACCAAGGGTTGAATTGGAACCATTCAGTGGACTTTACGAGCGCCAAAGGTCGATTAATCCCTAATGATGTGTTTTAAAGGTCTCGCCTTTCAATCGGCCAATTTACGAGAGGGCTTTCGACTTGCCCGTCTGCTGCCATAGCCGGACTATCACAATGATGTCACTACATATGGCTGCTACAAGCCAGTGGACGTGATTTTCCAAAAATGAAGTCTATGCCAAGGCACCGCTTGTATATATATATATTTTTTTTTTTAAACGAGCAGCGATCAGAATAGCCAAAGTTAGCAAAGGCTAACCGCTAGCAATGCTAACCACTATTCTCATCCACCAACAGCTAATTTTCGTACAATCAGACCCGCGCAGACGTCTGAATTCCTGTCACTAAACATGTTTGGTAACAAGAAAGTCAAAACAAGTCTATTTTTGTTAATTTGGACTAAATGTACATAGTTTGTATACATCCTGATTAAAAAGTTGATTTTTAGCATATTAAACTGGATATAAATGCCGAGGTTCACGGAGGGAAAAAACAAAAAAAACAAAAATCAAGAACTGTCATGGTTTGGGTTGATTTTGTTACTTTTGTCAAGGTTCGGGTTTGATTTTTGTCCTCATGTTTCTTTGAGTTCTTGTCTTGATTTGTGCTTTGTCATGTCCTTGTGGGCTCCCTCCATCTCGTCAAACGTGAGTATGTCCACCTTTGTTTGCCTACCCCTCCTAGTGTGTCAACCAATCAGCACCCTCTGCCACTTGTGTCTTGCCCAGCTGTGTCTCGTGTCATTTATTGTGTTTGTGTGTGTGTATTTAGTCTCTTGTCTCCCCTCTGTCTGCGTCGATTCATTGTCAGTTTCCTCATGTCACGCTGTTGGTTTTGTTCCATGTCTCATCTCGGTTTACCCATTTGGACTTTGTTTTTGTTTCTTAGTTTGTAGCTCATTTTTGCCTCCTCGTTTTTGTTTATTAAACTTTTTTTTTTTTTTTTTTACCTCATTCTTTGCCTACTCGCCCTGCTTCCCTGCATTTGGGTCCACCACCACTCCGCAGGAACTGGTTCTAGGGGAAAAAAAAAAGAAAAAAAAGGGGGATTGTGAGATAGACGCCAAAAGGAATTCATGGATTGTATTTTCACTTCTGAAGGCCGAACTTCATGATTACGATGACACATTTTTTCTCCCCATTTTGTGATAATTTCCCTATTTTTCTTTTGGTACTCACTCATTTATCCCCCCCCCCCCCCCCCCCCCCCCCTCTGCTCAAATCCTGACTATAAAATGTGTTGTGACCTCTGAGAGGTGAGAAGGAGAGTTAAAACGAAGGGGGGGGGGGGGGGGGGGGGGGGGAAGTGCCGGCGGTTATCAGCTGAATCACCAAATGGCGAGTCATCACGTACGCACACAAGCTGACCAATAAGAAGAACAACAGCAGCTGGTGACTTTTACAAATAGGTCAATTAGTTGCATACGAGCACCTTTTGCCTGCAAAAACTTGCGCGAGTCACTCACACTCTTTTCAATCCACTTTTACTGTTGCTGGTTTTGTGCTTTAAATTCTGGCTTTGGGGGACGTGAAAAGCATGACAAAAGTGTCATTACATCCTTTTATTATTTTTGCCACAATTCTTGATTATATTAGATTTTTTTTTTTTACACTTCAAATTGTTACTGATTGTTTTTGAAGGCGATAAAGGTTTCAAATGTTCATTTTTTGTCAGATGTTAGAAATTAATGATTATTGATACCATTGGTCATAACAGAATTATTAATAAAAAAATGTACATTAAGTAAAAAAAAAAAATACAAATGTTTGACACATTTATGTATTAAATTCTGTTTAATTGCCTAACTTAAAGGCCCAGTCTGCCGGTTTCACTCACTTTTTAAATACAGGATTTAAACAAACTACTTCTCAGTCTACACATCTGGGCTTATGTATACGTTTGGTGGTGATTTTGTCCTAAACCCTCAACCCCCCAGCCTGTATTTTGTGTATGTTTTGTAAACAGCGGGACGTTTCTGTGGAAAGACAGTGTTTACACTAGGGGTGGGACAAAAAACCGATTCGACCGAACCATCGGTCGTCAAGGGGAGCTAAACGGCCGTATCGGTAGCAGACTTGTCAACCGATACAAAATCCGCCGGGAATCCTTAGATACATTGCTTGTAAAGCTGTGGACCGGATATCGCGTTGCTGTGAATCGGTTGCGAGTGAGGCTTTATGGTTTTCATAACAATAGCAAGAGTTCTGCACCGTGCTCTACTTGTTTTGTTTACATTTCAGTAGCAGCACTATTCAAGCTACTTCCGTGTTTACAGAGAGCTTGCAAAGTAGCGCTCAGAGACGCTTCATTCCCCGGATGTTGTAAACATAATGCAAAGACGTTACGCACCTTGGGGGGGAGCCTACCGTCAACGCCGTGCTAGCGACACGGCGCGCGCCCGCGCACAACGAGTGACAACATGCAACAGTGGAGACAGTTAGCAAAAGCCGGTGCCGTACATCTCGGTATTTCCCATTGCTATCGAGTCCTCTCGGTGCACTTGTATGTCCCGGGCCGGCGTTGGTACTGCGAGCGAGCCAAAAAGAATAACTCCCGTGACGATCCAATGCATGGATTCAAACGACACAGGTATGTCCCACAGCCAACACACCAGCTATGCTAAAAGCACACTGCAAGTATCTCATTTCTCAGTTTGTGGCTCCCTGTCAATGTCTACAACTAGCATGAGCAGCAGGGAACTGAGACGTGCCCGCGATTACGTCATCAAACTCAAAATGAACGACAGCCCAAAAACAAAACAAACAGTCGTGATTCCATGGTCATCATCGTGTCTCAGATTAAAAAAAAAAAAAAAAAGATGTCATACATTAACCAAAAATGAATGTGATGGCAAAGAAAAACAAAAATGGTTAAAAACAAAAATTGTTGATAAAAAGGTTAGGGCACTTTTGGAAATTGTGTACTATTCCAAAAATACATTATTTATATGTATAAGATGTCATACATTAACCAAAAATGAATGTGATGGCAAAGAAAAACAAAAATTGTTGATAAAAAGGTTAGGGCACTTTTGGAAATATTTTTGGATATATTAAGTTGTTAAAATGTGTTTGATAGATTTATTGTTCCATAAGGTGGCTTCATATTTCTTTTGGCTGGACGGTAGGTTTATTTCATGTCTCAAATTTATGTTTCTGAAATACTTCACAATGTGGACATATTCTGTTTAATTGTGTTGGTGTCTTTTTAAAGGTTAAATATTTATATTTCAAATTGAATTATCAGCCTTTTGTTTTCCTGATCCTGATTTTGAATTAAAAACAAACAAACAAAAAACAATTATAACTGTCAAAAACGACTAATAAATATTTAAACTGATACATTTTTCAGTCATATCGCCCAGCCCTTTGTTCCGGTCCATTTAAATAATTGATTCAATATATAAAAATATAGAAGACATTGTTGTTGTTCTTTTTTAACACATTTGTAGATACTGTAAAAATTAGTGGTGTTTTAAGATTGTTTACAAGCAACAAATGTCACTATAAGTTTTGAATATTGAAATTAATCGTATCGAATCGTAAATTGTATCGTTCCCAAACTTAATCGAACTGTATCGAACCGTTCTGTTCTGAAAGATAATCGTTTTTCAATCGAATCGCAACTTGTGTATCGAGATACATATCGAATCGGCCTCATGTCAGAGATTCCCACCCCTAGTTTACACCCCTCCAGCCAATCGAAGAGCGGGGGGATGGAGTGTCGCAATTTGAAAGCACCCACGGATTTATTTTTTTTTTCTCCACTCACTCAGTCACAGAAGCTTACATGTGTGAATCTGCGATTGGCTGGAGGGGTGTAAACACCGTCTTTCCACAGAAACTTCCCGCTGTTTACAAAACAAACACAAAATGGCAAAATACAGGCTGGGGGGGGGGGGTTTAGGACGAAATCACCACCAAATGTTTACATGAGCCCAGATGTGTAGATTGAGAAGTAGTTTGTTTAAATGCTGTATTTAAAAAGTGCATTTTCCTGAGTGAAACCGGCAGACTGGGCCTTTAAAATTATATCAAAGTTTATTGCCTTGAAATTTTGAGTTCCTCCAACATTTTTTATTTATTTTTTAACAGTGATTTATAGCATCAGAGATGGGTGAGTACCGATACCAGGTATTGGTAACGTGTTATGGGCTGATAGCTGGCCTTATTTCAAGGTAATCTATTCTCGTGACGGCAGCCGATACCGGTATCAGTTGCCCTCTTGTGGCCTTTTTATGATCAGGAACTAGAAATTAGGAATAAGAATAGACAACTGCCATTAATTTCATGCAATAAAGAAAGAAAAAATGCTAGTTTGGGATACAATACAGCATAAAGGTCTTTCTTAAAAGCGACACTGTAGAATTTAGTGCCTTCTAGTGGTGAACTAATATTTTCATTCATTTTAATAACCCACTATTAATTTTGATAATACGCGAAAAAAAAAAAGTTCTATCAGATTGGTGCTAATTATATTCCATAAGTCACATCTTGCCTTACAGGAGGCTGACATGTTTCGGTGCCATCTTTCTGCTACGGAAACCCGAAAGAAGAACTTTGCAAGCACCGTTGTGCACTTCGAATTATCGTAGTTGCATTCCATTAGTTCACCACTAGATGGCATGGCACTAAATTCTACACACTGTACCATTAAATTATGTATCAAAAGCATAAAAGATTAGATTAGATGAGCGTAGTTTTGGTATCGAACACACCAGTGGCAATAGTAGTATTAACAAAATAGTGTAAATATTTACACCAATGTGAGTGTTG
The DNA here is from genome assembly GCF_051991245.1 of Festucalex cinctus. Classification (NCBI taxonomy): domain Eukaryota; kingdom Metazoa; phylum Chordata; class Actinopteri; order Syngnathiformes; family Syngnathidae; genus Festucalex; species Festucalex cinctus. Next base: position 18,145,782 of record NC_135428.1, read on the forward strand.
TTGACTCTTTTGTGAGATACAGAATACATACATACAAGTTAAATGAATACCTCTAGGCAGTGTCAATCAAAAGTGCACTGCGGCGTTTCTCACACAGTCATTTGGTGGATGGGGTTCACACTATATACACTCTTCCCCCTTGTGACTCTCTTTTGCGCTGACAGCACAAATGGCCGTGGTGATTAAAGGCGCTGTCACACGCCTGTCAAGAGACGCCGCTTCCGCTCCTCTCCTCTCACCCGCCTCTAATTTCTCTCTTCCGGCACGCAGACGCCACCGCCGCGACAAGAGAACGCAAAAGCGGTCCAAAAGTAGGCGGGGGAGGCCGTTCACATGCGATTGTGAGTTGACGACATGCTCTGACATCATCTGTCGTGCGAGGTGATGAAGTTCAGTGATTTATTTCTTTTTTTTTATTTTATTTGTGTGTTTTTTGTTTTGTTTTTTTATTCAGGGGAGTTTCTACATTACACTGAAAAAAATAGGATTTAGTTCACCAAGTGGTGGCACACAATAAAACCATCTTGATCCCGGAACTTATTTTTAAGTTGATGATTTTATTTCGTGCAACCACTTGACAAAATAAAGTGGAGTACCATTCCATTTTTTTTTAGTATATGTTTTAGTGTACATAAAGTGACAGCAGAAATTTAACTTCTGTATCAATTACATCTTAATTTAATCCGAAATTACGAGCCATAGTTTGTACCAGAAATTGCACCAAGAAAAAAAGAAAATCTTTGTAAAGTTGTCAAGCTTGCTAATGAGCAGCACTGCCCTCTCCAGGACTGGAGTGGAACAGTCTCAACTGTATTTTGCATTATTTATTTATTTTATTTTACATTTTCACCTGTCTGCTTCTTGTGTTATTAAAATTCATTAATTTTATTTACTTAACTACTTCTGATATTTAATTTTTTTTTTTTTTTTATTTTATTGCATGACTGATTTCTATTCCTTTGTGCAGCACTTTGTATATTTGTATGCGGTTGTTTTAAAGTTTATAAATAAAGTGGAGTTCAGTCAAGTCAATTCAGAACGGTCCAAGAAAAAAAAACAAAAAAAACAAACATTTACTGTTATTACCAAAAAATTGACTTGTTTTTTTCTTTGCGTGAACAGCATTTCATTATTTTGCACTGCTCTTCCCAAAATCCAAAGCCAACACATAAAACCAATCCATTTTGTCTAGCTTGCTTGATTATTTATTTTTTTTAAACTAGACCTTTGTTTATTAAGCGTATTAGCAGGATTACGCAAGAAGAAAAAAACAAGTCCTTAATGCAAGTGTGCCCTGTCTGGACGGGCAGTCGAGTGTTCCTTCTGGCCAGCTCTCTAATTTTAGCGTACGTTCATTCACATTAACTCATGCCAATTAGACTATTTCACACGTTGCAAAGTGATTTTCCGCGCTTTACTTGGGCTACTTCCTGCAGCGGCGTATTCAAATAACAGCGGCCGACAGGCACTAAATCGAGAGTCGGGCCATTTTCCTCGATTTACAATGCGTCTTTTTTTATTTTATTTTTTTAATTAATTCTTTTCCAAGTGCGCCTTCGACAAACAGCATACCAAAGGTAAGGAGTCAAACAAACAAGAATGGCGCAATAGTGAAAACAAAACTTTGAACTAGCCATCTCATGCAATAACAAGCTTGTCTGTTAACATTTGTTACACCTTAGAGGGAATATTTATACGCAAGAGCCATGGTTTTCTTTTAATCCAGGGGTGTCAAACATAGGGCCCGCGGATCAGGCCCACAAAGGGGTTTAACCCGGCCCGCGAGATGACTTTGTAAAGTAAAAAATAATTTGTAATGTCGGACCAATTAATCAGCTGGCCACAATCAAAACATATAAATTTATAATTTCACAAGCAGTCCTCAGATGAGCAATGCAACTTGTACAGGGAATCATCCTGGATGTCATTATTTTACACACAACTTAAAAGTTATGGTTTGTTTATTTATTTATTTAAATCATAGACCGACATAAACATATTAAATACGACACAAATTAATTACTGGTAACGCAATACATATGACAAGGATTAACATCCATATAACATTAACTCATTTGCTCCCAAAAACGTATAAATATGTCCTATTTTAAATATTAACAGCATTCCAAAGAAATATTTATACGTTTGTTTGTTTTTTGTTTTGTTTTTAGGATAAAGCATACACAAGGCTTTGATGCAGCCTCTGAACTTCAAAGCAGCCTCTGAACTTAAGAGAACTGTTGAAGCAATGGTAGTTATTACAAATACGGCCAGCAGGCGACAGCAGAGTATAAGAGATCAAGCAGGGTCATGCTGCAACAAGCTCTTGTTGTCAGTGTTTTCACCAGGAATGTAAATAATGATGAAACTTAGCTATATTCTAATGCTAATTGCTGCAAAACAGAAACAGATACATCCATCCATCCATTTTCTTGACCGCTTATTCCTCACAAGGGTCGCGGGGGGTGCTGGCGCCTATCTCAGCTGGCTCTGGGCAGTAGGCGGGGTACACCCTGGACTGGTTGCCAGCCAATCGCAGGGCACACAGAGACGAACAGAAACAGATACAAATATACTTTTTTTTTTCCCTGATGAAAGAAGAGACGCTAATCTTTCTTTTGGTAGGTTCTATGTTTTTATAACAATAGAACACAATATTCTGTGGGCCTTGCAAAAATCAGTCAAAATCCAGGAAAACAGCCGGGAGTGAAGGTTGCTTGACAGGTAGAACGTTGAATGAATTCACTCAATTTACTATGACAAATTTGTCTTGATTTAGAACAACTTGGAAGTCAACTGATGTCTCGGTACAAAATTTTTTTGACATTCCCATTGAAACACACAGAAATGAGTGGATGAATTGTATTCCACGGTGGCCACTTTGGAGTTGAAGGCACAAACCCACATGCTTAATTAGGAAAACAGGACAGGAAAAGCCTGACTGACTTATGTTTTTTTAATAATGCACAATGAGGCTATTAAATATTAACTGGCTTTTATTAAGTGCTTATTTATCGAGCAGAGGAGAACCTGCGCATTAATGTTTAAACGGAGCGCCTACGGGAATGTGATGGGGAGGAATGAAGTTAAAGGGAAAAAGTAAGATTTGAGGGGGGGAAAAAAACAAACAAAAAAACTTGTGGCGTCACCCGCTCGCCAGCCAACTGACTCACTCAGTGGCAACTATTAATAGCCATGGGAAAATGCCACCGCCGTCAAAATTGCTCGGATCAGAGCGCTTTTCCTGTGACGTCACCTGCCAGCTTTTTTGACGTATCTTCATCATCATCATCATCTCGGCATTGCAGTACGTCCGTGCAGAAGGAGGAAGGGCAAACAGTCGGAGAATTGTAGTTTTGTTTCCTTTTTCTTTTCTTTTTTTTAAACACAAAACTTGCTGAGCATTTTTAAAATCTTGCACTCGATAAATCTACACAAATACAAAGCATTAAAAAAAAAAAAAAAGTTAAAAACGGACAAACGTGCTCTAAAAACTCATTAATAACTTAACTGAATTTAAAAAAGAAAAAAGTCAAAATGAAATAAAAACTCATCAGGAAGCTAAGAAAAGCTAATCGGGTTCCATGTTGATAAGCAATCATAGTTTTAATTCCTAGCGCAATACAGTAAACGTGCCATGAATAGCTAATGAAAAAGACAAATTTTATTCACAACACCAGTTGAAACTTGGACATTTTGAATGATTTTAAGGCGTTGTTGTCGAGGGTTATGTTAATAAATGATATGATCTTTAGGCAATTGTGATTACTATGATGCTTACTGTTCGTGATAGACCGATACGTTTTTTTCAGGGCCGATGCCGATACCAATTATTAGTCGTCAAGAAGCCTGATAACCGATATTTCAAGCCGATA
>NC_135428.1:18157156-18169656 GCF_051991245.1 Festucalex cinctus
CAACAAAAAGTTGAAATTCTATCGCATCCCAGCCTCTGCCAGTCAAGTAATCGCAGACAGCTGTGGTTAAACGTGATTAGGTGAAAAGACTGGACTGAGGCTATCATCAACAATGCTCGTGTTTGCAGCGCACACTTCATATCAGGTAAGATTTAACTATCAGATTCAGCCTGGACAATGATATGGGCTAGAATTAGTTGTGATTTAAATTACTTAAGTTAGTCATTATTTGTGGGATTATTTTTTACATGCACGGACTTACAAAAAAAGTCTGTGTTTACATGGTACATGCGCGAATGCTCACCGCTAGTTAGCCAAACATTAGCTGTCGAGTTTTGTCGAGGCAAAAGCCCCCGCTATGGTTCCGATAACTTCTTGTAAAATTTTTGTAGGAGAGGTATATGCCTCGTATATCCTCGTCTTCTGTCCCTGTCGTTGACTTGGCAGCACTTGCGACCGCACGACACAAAAGTCCTCGCTCAAGTTGTTATATTCTAAATTTTGAACATGACCATTCAAGACGTAGTTAGTTGTAGACATGTAATGATTTATAGGCCTTCAGTTTATCTTTAGTAGAAACGCTCAGTTTTTCTATAAGGTAGATTTAAATGTCCGGCCATTGCACGGTGGGTAGTCCCGTTAAATCATCTATCCAGCGTGTGAGTGCGTAGGGGTCAGTAAATATCGGCCCATCAGTCAGAGTTAACTTTTTAAAGTAACATTCACGGTCGTGGGGAGTCAGTTTACTTATATATTAACTCAAATGGCCATTTTCCGCATCCATTCCGACGTAAACTTTCTGTGAAAATATGCTGACCGGTGTTAGAACCACACGCCACTGTTTCTGCCTCCAGCTAAGCCCCGCTCTTTAAATTGCATCACATTGTTTACAAACTTTGAAGGAGTCTATTTTCTCCATGTAAACTGTATATAAATAAGCTAGAATTTCCTGTATATAAATAAGCTAGAAATAGAAATTCAAAAATTGAGTTATGCTGCTTTAAAAACAGTACAGATGGCAATTGATTGAAAGTCATGGAATCCCTCAAGGCTCTGTACCAAGACCACTAATTTGTTTTGAATATGGGTCCTGCTTTTTGTAAAATTCTGGTAACGTTTATATTCCACGGGAATTAACTGGAATGTGTGAACATTAACACCAATAAGTGGGTATTACGGGACTCAACAGGATTCAATCGGATATAAGCATGATTGAAAAGTTAGTCGACCTCGATGCAATTTTTTTATTTATTTATTTTTTGCTAAATATTGATTACAAATGCTACCGCCCTCCCCCCAAAATTATTTAGTTATGGCCAACATCCAATAATTTTGTGTCATTTACAAACATGCTGGCTCCATAAATCAAAATAAAATTATTATAAATTATTAGTAAGTCATTCAGTAAGAAATTATTAACCGTTTCCAAAATTCCCCAGAAAATCTCTTCATGGACATTTCCAGAAATTAACTTAATTAACCACTGTGAAAGGCCAAGCACAACTACAGAATGTTAACCTTGTGATCAGAAACAAAAAAATAAATAAATAAAAAATACAGCCGGTGTACAAAAATATCCTTGTGCAATATCAGCCACATGTTGCTTTCCAAAAGTCTAAAGACATGATCACATCGCAACTAACAATTTGGTTTTTTTTTGTGTGTAAAATTAGTTTCTTCAGGTTGCTAATTGGCTAAAACCGAAATGTTGGTTGGGGGTTATAGCACCATCTGATGTTTTGGCATGCACATGACGGAGAGCCCCCCCCCATTTATTTTTTTAAAATGAACCCATTGCGGATGGCGATCTTTTCCTAGTTATTTAGGCACCTGTGATGGGGAGCTGCGAATTTATTCAGTCTCTCCAAACATGAGTTGCGCAGAATGCAAAGTGTGTTTGTGTGTCCACGCAGCATATGGCTTTGTTTAAAAAGAAGCCTTCCATGTTTGAAACGGCCAGACGGAGGGACACAACCCCGAAAACAAAGCCAAGTCCTCTGAGGCGGGGAAAAAAATGTGGGTCACCCCACCACGCTCAAAAACCACCAAGAATCCATGGCTAACTTCAAGTTTTCGCCTTCCCTCCCGACATTCGCTCCTTCCATTTAAGATTCCAACCTCATTTTTCAGTATGATTAGGAGGAATGTTCGGGTGGAAATATCAAATCTGCGGCAGTAATTGCCCCGGCAGGCAACAGATGCGCTTTAAAGTGCTAATGCAAGAAGCGGCGACGAGCGGAGTCAGCAATTTGGTGGGGTGGGGGGGCGCTGATAACAAGGCCGCCGCAAAGTCACTTAAAAGTCAGTCAATGTTTAGGGAAAAGTCTAGTGCCGTCCCGCTTCGCCCAGTAAAAATGTCGACTTCAATTGCTTTGAAACCATTTTGGCAGACTCGCTGCTCTCGGGAAATCCTTTGCCGGATGTCTCTGGAGTGTTTATCTTTTTGAAGCGCTGACCAAAAAAAAAACAAAAAACATGTCAGCCGTCACCCCCCAACCAAACGTCACACCGGGCTTATTTATCGGCTGTCCAACTCGGGCGCCGCGTTTGTGTATTGATTGGCGGCCGAGAGAAGCACAAAAGCCCCGGCGTTAATGATCCGTCGGAGAAATGAAGCCGGTTTGTGGCTAATTGTGTTTGTGAGTGTGTCGACGAGTTGTAGCCTATTGACATGCACACCAGCCGAGGGCTGCGCCGTCTCCAGTCATTGTACTACTGAACCGAGCTCCAATTCGCAGATGGAGGAATATATTACGGTTAGCAACGGCGCTAACAAGGGAATAGCTCCAGGCTAAACGGGAAGATTAGTCGGGGGGAGGGATTTTTGTCGCACTCGACAGTCTTTGAACGCGTTGTTCATCTCATTGCTCACTAAATACTAGCGTGTAAACATGTTTTAACCCTTGTAAACTAATCGCATTTAAAGTAGCGATAGACATATGGATTTTTCAGGGTCGATACTAGGGATGTAACGATATCCAAACATCACGATACGATATCACGATATAAAGGTCACGATATGATAATTATCACGATATTGTGGGGGTGTTGGCGGTATTTAAAAAAGATCACAATATTGTAAAAAAAAAAAAAGAAGAATATTGTGCTTTTGTACATAACAGCAATGTATATAAATCAGTGAACCACCTACAATCTCTAACAACAAGAGTGAGGCTCTTACTTGTTAAGCGATCAATGTGTACTTGCATTAGCAAGCAAATCAGGTTCCCGTTCATCTGACAATTAGAATAATTTTAAACATAGAAGGCCAAAACATCACTAATGAAGATTTTATTGCTCTAATAAAATAGCCACTAGAGGGTGCTAGAACTGCACAAATGGAAATCAACCAGACTTTTTTTAACAGATGTGTTCCTTTTAGGGATGCACGATAATGCTATTTTCAACCGATACCGATAAACCAATAATTTAGAGGTGCCGATGTCGATAACCGATAAGTAAGACGATATTTGTTTGCAAAATGAACTTCAATACAAATGTGACTGGCTCTGGCAAAAGGTTCATGTGCCAAAAAAAAAAAATCAAAATTGAGATACTGATATATTCGAATTCTGCACTTAATCTCTTTTAAAATGATATATAATACATGGATGTAGCTCAAAAATTGACAAAGTTACAGAAGTTTTAATGTTCCGAAATTCCGAGTTTTGAGAAAAAGGGCTTTAAAGTTTTGGTACTTGCATCTTTCAAATGTCCATAGCAACCAGTACCTTACGAAAAAGATATGAACCTGAAATTTTCAGGAACTGTTAAAATATATATGAAAAGTCAATTCCAATAGCAGGCAAGGTCATCGTCCGAGATTTGAACCCTTTAAACGTTTTGGAAGTTTGACCTCTCTCGAGATGAAATCAGCCTCAACTTTGAAGATGACATTTACCGGTAGTTTACAATTTATGTTCTGAGGCATCAGCCATACTTTGCTTATTTTATTGTTGCTTCTTGTGTTTTCTTCTTGCTTGAAGGAGGTTATATTACCACAGTGGGAAATTTGATTTAATAATTTTGTTTCAATAAAAATATTTGCCATTTGATGTGGCCTGTGAAAAGTGCTTTATTGATAACTTATCATGGATGTGATGTCTCAAATGCTTTTGGTCTCTTGAAAAAATGAAAATGTGATGGTTTAACATTATTTTTGTTTGTTTGTTTTGTCCCACCACCCCACCCCAAGTAATACACGAGGGACACTACACTCTTGTATTTACAAGTCAATATAGCCTGTGTGCATTTTGGGCGGGGTCACGGGGTGTCATTGTGACTCTTTTGAAAGGACCATTTTTCATCTTCAAGTTACCGGTATTCGTTTGTCATTTCAGATTTCATAGCTTATTTTTATCTTCGTCATCCCACTTAAAAAGACCACAAAGTGAAAAAATGTGTAGTGATATTTGCGGAGCAAGCAGACCTCATTTGTGACGCATCGCTGAAGGGGCGTGTAACGGTGTCGTATGAATTTGACAACATCGACAAGCGATCAAAAGATCACATTAGTATTTACAATACATTACATTAGCCTACATTACATACAAGGCACTGGCGCATGTCCGAACTTTTAATTCCCGACTCGCTCTAAAGTGAAAGAGCGAGTTGCAGGTCAGTCTGCTCTGCAGGGGTACCTGCAGCTGCTCGTCCGAGTTCATCTCTCATTGGATATGGTTTAGTGTGTGTGAATTACGGAAGCGTGGAGCTGCCAATGTGCAGTAAACATTTTTGGATGGCGAGTATGTTCGAACGTATTGAAATACGTTCGAACATACTCGCAAATACGTTCGAACATACTCGCAAATACGTTCGAACATACTCTCAAATACGTTCGAACGTATTGTTCGAACATTGTCGCAAATACGTTCGAACATACTCGCAAATACGTTCGAACGTATTGTTCGAACATAGTCGCAAATGCGTTCGAACATAGTCGCAAATACGTTCGAACGTATTGTTCGAACAGTCGCAAATGCGTTCGAACATAGTCGCAAATATATTCGAACATAGTCGAACGTATTTGCGAGTATGTTCGAACGTATTGTTCGAACATAGTCGCAAATGCGTTCGAACATACTCGCAAATACGTTCGAATGTATTGTTTGAACATAGTCGCAAATACGTTCAAACGTATTGTTCGAACATAGTCGCAAATGCGTTCGAACATACTCGCAAATACGTTCAAACGTATTGTTCGAACATAGTCGCAAATACGTTCGAACATACTCGCAAATACGTTCGAACGTATTGTTCGAACATAGTCGCAAATACGTTCGAACATACTCGCAAATATGTTTGAATATACTCGATTGCTGTGGTACTCAAAGTGTGCAAGCGTAATACCCCATTGTATTATGGGGCGTAAAAGTTAAAGTTAGGTTAAAAGTTCTGAATGTTTTTTGTCTACTTAATATTCTAATGAATTGGTAATGTGGCCCAAATGATTTCACTCACGCGTACGCAAATAATACCCCGTGGCATTATGGGAAGGTTTGCTAACTTTGTAGCATGTAGCGTACAAGTATGTTCGAACATATTTGCGAGTATGTTCGAACATATTTGCGAGTATGTTCGAACATATTTCAATACGTTGGAACATATTTGCAAGTATGTTCAAACATATTTGCGAGTATGTTCGAACATACTCGCCAACCAAAAATGTTTACTCCACATTGGCAGCTCTACGCTTCCGTAGTGAATGTAGTCATTTGAATTAAAAGTAGATATCGATTCATTAAGAAAGAGATCCTGGAGGATATTGGATTACAATTCGCTGGTATGTGGACCGATGACAACATAGCTTCTTCTCCAAGGTAGGCTGACTGACTGTTCTGTTATTCCGTGCTGAATGGTGTGTTTCGACTTTTTTTGTTGTTGCTATGTCCATCCATCCATTACGAGATCCACATATATCCTCACAACATTTATATAAATCATTTGTGAATTACGTTTGAGGCTAGGAAATTCGGGTTGTTTCTAAACAGTTGCGCAAGGCTTGGTGCTATAGCTAGCAGCTAAGCTAAAAACACCTCCTAGCTACGATGCATACTCTAATAATTGCTGATTTTCATACACTTCTATTACAATTTTGAATTTTGTGCTGCTTGGAAATGAAACTAGGGACCTCAAGGAAGTTATTTGTGGAGAAATCTCAAGATGGACAAAAAAATGTCCAACTGTCTAATATCGTCCATTATCTCGAGATTAATCCTTCCGACATGCGGACCCTTTTGCTGGAGCGGGTTACAAATATACTTTCGAGTCCCACTATAACTGTAACAAATACATTGAAACACTATAAACTTTGCACAATGTTTCAATGTATGTAAAGCAGCATAAAGCTGAATGGTATTGCTGGATTTCTCTATTATCTGGTTTATCTGTTTGACGTCAAATTAGTCGATAATTGCCGATAATTATCGGCCACCGATATCGTGCATCCCTAGTTCCTTTTAAATATTGTGAACATGACGACGATGATATTGTGGCAGTTTTAATATCACGATATCACGATATTGCCCTTATTGTGACATCCCTAGTCGATACCTACTGATGCCGATTATTAGTAGTCAAGGAGGCAGATAACCGGTATTTGAAGCCTATATTCATTTTCAGTAAACAATTTTTCAGATTTTTCCAACTGTAGAAGTTTTTTTTTCATCTTAGACAATATATCCATCCATCCATTTTCTTGACCGCTTATTCCTCACAAGGGTCACGGGGGGTGCTGGAGCCTATCTCAGCTGGCTCTGAGCAGTAGGCAGGGTACACCCTGGACTGGTTGCCAGCCAATTGCAGGGCACACAGAGACGAACAACCATCTACACTCACAAGCACACCTAGGGACAATTCGGGGGCGCCCAATTAACCTGCCATGCATGTCTTTGGAATGTGGGAGGAGACCTGAGTGCCCGGAGAAAACCCACGCAGGCATGGGGAGAACATGCAAACTAGGCGGATGTGCTAAGCACTCATTCACCGTGCCGCCCATCTTAAGACAATATACTTCATTTTAAATTTCTAAAAAAAAAAATAAAAAAAAAATGTTCAGGGATCTCCCAAGGTGATCAGTAAGTCTTAAAAAGTGAAATGGAAACTGGAAACACATTCCTTTGTTTAAATTGTGAACAAAAACAAAAGGTTCAGAAGGTTCCCAGGGTCAGCAGCATCTCTTATCAGGTCAACTGAAAATTTAAATAAACAATTCCTTGAGATTAAAATGGTTTTAAGATTTACCTAGGATGATCAAACGAGGAGAGACCATTTTTTTACATCCTGTCCGGTGTGATGACTGGGTCATGGCAGGGTTATTTTTTATTTTTTTTTTATTTTTATTTTTTTATTCATTTTTTCCTTTCGGACACATTACAGTTTACATCAATCACATCACATCATTTGCAACATTGACGTCCGAAAGAAGGGCTGACGGGTAGAAGCCGAAGCTTATTCGAGACCCGTCCCCATCGACCCATTACTATAACGCATCAATCATATACATTATTTAGAATAGACATTAATTTTTATCGTTATCCATCCCATACTATCCCAGACACTGCTCGCTCAGTTCATCTTGAATGTCCGTGTGTAGATTGTGGCTAGTCCCAGTCATTTGGAACTGGTGAGTCGGTCCCCAGACGCCACCAGCAAGCCCACCCCGCCAGGCGAGCAGCCAAGGCAAGCGCAATTCTTCTCTTTCACCAGTAGGGTCTTCGCTGACCTCGGATCAGCTTTCACACATGTTGTGCTTTCCAGAAGAGTAGATCGGCTTGCATTCAGCCCATTGCTTTCAAGCAATTTCAGCACTCGATTCTGGTCAGGTAGCACCACTGGTTGCTAGCATGTTGTGGATCTGATGACTCCTGTGCGCTGCCCAGCCTCGCTCACCCAGCAGAGCGGCCCACGCCAGCTGCATTCCAGGAACCAGACCACCAACCCCATTTTGCGTATTGACAGCAGATTCATTGGAGCCACAATACAGCCTTATCATGTCGCCTTGACTGTTACAACAAATGTCCAAACGGAATTCGAGCCAGACAATATTTAGATTCAAACGGGAACAGCAATACATGTTATCAATGCAGGTGTATAAACAAGAGTTAGCCTTGGCAAAGTCAGCAAATAATCATATACAACTCCAGCTTTGGGTAATTAGTGATGTTGTTGTTGTTGTTGTTGTTGTTGTGATATTGTGAATTACTGTTGTCTCTCAAGCGCAGCCAATTCCTCAGCTCCTTTCACGATTCGTGTTTTTAGTTGACCAGAGTTATCTTTAGTTTGAATAAAAATTCGGCAGTCTTTTGTCCACGTGCTTTCGATAAGTCCATTCTTTCTCATTTGTCGAGCCTTTTTGGCGATGTCAGCATTCCGTTTGGTGAGGTTTTCGTTGATGTAGACATGTTTCCCACGAAGCTTGTGACGGTCTCTCAGAAGAGCAATCTTTTTCTTTCTGTCAACAAACCTGATCAGAACTGCCGGTGGTCGTGTCCCTCCAGTTGGAAGCGAAAAGCACATCTGAATGTGCGCAGGATCAACAGTTAATCCCAAATCTCTGAGTTGAAGTGTCACTTGCTGTTCCACAGTCTCGTTCCCTGAATATTGGTCAGAATCTTCCGTGCTCGTGCTAGCCGCAGCTCTCAAAGGGCCACGGCGCGGCTTGATCTTGATACCGGTGACTATCACATCGTTGATACGAAGATTTTGTTCCAAATCATCCACTTTTTGTTCCAAGGCAACAATGCGTCGATCTTTTTCCTGTGTCTCTTTCTTCAATTGCTGTATTTCCTGAAGAAGTGGCTCAATGCTCTTCTTCATTTCAAGTAATTCGGCAACCATTCCACTGAGTTTTTTAAGAGAAGATTTTATCTCCTCAATCTCGTCGGCTCTTTTTCCGCCAGGCATTCTGCAACAATGTAGTTACAAATCCCAATGCAAAAATCAACAAGTAGTTAGATTCACGAGCGAGTGCAGGAGCAAGTACAGATGCGTCCTTCCTCAACAGATGCGTCCTTGAAGTGCTTATGTGGTTATGTTTGGGTCATGACCGTGAGGTCAAGTGTGTGTTTTGAACTGATGTACCGGCATCTAGTTTCAACTTGTCTTAAACTATGTGATGTCAGGAGCTATGTGATGACAAGAATCTTTAGTCTGTATCTGGTCAACAGCTAATCAGATAATTCCATGTCAGTCCTGTTTCCCACATGTCTAGCCACAGCCAATCAGATCGATTCGCTGTCTATATAAGTCTAACTGAGAAGTGTGTTTTGTCGGATTATTTCTCTGTCCAGCTGGCCACCTGCTTCTCTCTTCCTCGATGCCTTCTCGTTGTTTCTGGTCAAGTCAAGTTAGTTCCACACCTTTTGATGTTATGCGAATAAAGTGTTAAACTCTTATTTGTGTCTGCGTTTTGGGATCCAACTCCAGAACGTAACATCCGGGGGTTTTATAAATTCATAAAAATGTCCGGTTGGCATCGCTTGACTGATAGGAGGTGATGTGCACCGTGTTACTGCGACTGGTACTACGATTTCAAGGATAGGCCGAGTGTCCTGAAATTATGGACACCCTAATTTTACCTTTTATCAGCAGTCAGATTTTGAAAAAAGGCAGATACCGACATCCGTCAAAATGCCCAATATCAGCACCGAGGTCTATCCCTAAATTAAAGGATTCTTAAACTTGTTTATTTATATTTTTAAAAAAAAGAAAAAAAAAAAAAAAAGCATCAAACCTCTAAAGACAACATATTTTTGCCATAGGAGGTAATGTTAAAAAGTAGGAGTTTGACTGAATCAACAAATTCCACTTGAGCACCATTTTGTGTTATTCACTTCCTGTTTATATTCCTGTGACCAATAAGAGAGAAGAGCGACAATGTCACATGCTGTTTGGTACACTTGGAATTGTTTTGCCGCGGGAACACTAAACTCATCCCAGTTGAGTCGTACGCTCTAGGGAGGACGCATGCCAATTAGCAGCTAATTAGCCCTAAGCACAACAAACAAACTGTCAACAGCGCGTTGACTGGTAGCACCAAGGTGACCACTATTTCTCACGCTAAGCGCCTCTCAAAGTCATCCCCATTTTGTCCCTCGTGCGGTGTGGCATTTGGGCTGGATTAACGACCGGCTGAATTTACGGGGCAAACTTATGGATAATGTTGACATATAAATCATTCATAGCAGCCGACCCCAGTCGCCCACCCCTGGAAATTACAGGCTTACCTCCAGAACATAAATTATCCATCAGGTTTCAATCAGTCACCTCCGAAGCGCCCCAAATGCAGCGTTTCTGACTAACAGGAAGGCTGCAATGCAAAAAGTACAGCGACAATTGAACCAGTGATTAGACTTACCATATGTACATAATAACAGATATATCCTAACAGATGAAGCATGTCAGTTTACAGAATATCTATTGTCCAATTTTGGAGTCGTTTCACAGTCCGCATCACATTTTGGTAAAAATGAGAAACTGGACAGTTCCTTGGCAAGTGATACCAAAATGAAGAAAACACAGGAGGTGTGCTGTAGTTCCTACTTACAAACTTGCATGGTACCCTGACTTTAAGTGGGATAATAGGATATTTCTGACTTCCCTGAATGCAGCACAACTCCTTCTCACTTTCCTCCAAGGTAACATCCACTTGTGTTATGCTAATAGACAAAAGCTTCATTCAGGCTTTCCATTTTCATTACAAGGCTCAACACAGGAACAAACACTTGAGTCTCATCCAATTACAATTAAGTATACTCTCATAAAATTCACTACGGATTCACGGGTTTCAGTTTAAACGGGTTAAATGCAACTTGAAGGCGCGTTGTGGAAAGAAAGCTGAACAGCACACCAGCTGAAACTAGCATAAGTCAACATAAAAGGTGCACAGTTTAACAATAATGTGACTTGTTTACATGAAACAAATGGTGAAACCTGTTAGCATCCAGTTAGAGGCCAGCAAGAGCAACAACAGCTGAGATGCTGTTTGTCAAGTCAGGAGAGGACCAGGTGGATTTAAAATACTGCAGCCGCATGAAAATCATGGCCATATTAGGCACAGGTGAAGCACATTTGGGCGGGGCTAGCAAACAAAAAGAGCTGGGATGTGGGGGCAAGAAATGATCTATAATAGATATGGCTTTTAACTTAAAACAGGACATGAGTGAAGGTTTATTCTATTATATATTTTTGTTTATTGTCATTGAATTAAATATAATAATGTATTAAACAATATAATAATGAATTCAATAATTACATTGGACAATAAAAAATAGATTTAATATAAAACCATTTAATGTAAACAAAATCATTAATATATAATAGTTTAAAAAGTTAAAAATATATATAATTGTTGCCTAATCAATAAAATGATCAAATACTGAATCAAATAAAACCATCAAATATATAAATAATTTTCAAAGTAAAGAAACATCCTCATGGTGTTTAATTACAGTCAAAACACGTTTTTAGTTTTATGTTTTATTTGGTTTGATTTTTATGGTATCAGTACACCTCTTAAATTGTAGACAATATTTTAGTTTAATGAAGTCTTACTACAGCCAAATTATGTTTTTACTTTTGATGTTATCACCACTAGCTATTTGTATAAGCATTTAAAATATACATAATGTGTTAATAATCTATGATAATTTAATTAAATAATGAAATAAAATCAATAGTAAATCACAAAAATACCAATTTTTTAATATTTTGTAATATTTTAAATAGAATGTAAATTTAGTTTATCATCATCATCATCATCATCAATGTTGTTCCGATACCGATACTGGTATCGGCAGAGGCGCCGATACTGCATTAAAACAGTGGTATCGTTATCGGTGAGTACTCACAAGTAACATGCCGATACCATTAATTCCAACGCTAATATAGGATTTTGGATGCAGCTTCTTGTGTCTTGCTCGTGCACGACATTCACTGATATTGTGAGATGTTCACTGCATGTCGATCTAAGATATCCTATTGGCCCTTGAATGCTCTGAACCAATGGCAGGACAGCTTTTTCATGTCGAGGAAAAAAAAACCTCAAGTATCGGTATCGGCTGATACTGGAAAACTGGGTATCGGAATCGGGGACAAAAAACGGTATCGGAACAACACTAATCATCATCATCATCATCAAGTACATTAAATTTCCATGTGCATATGAATTGTCTCACTGCAAGTGTAGAACCATGTGAACAAGACTGTGCTATGTGCAGTGTTCTATGTTCCATAATTGTCCTTTCCTACCCCAGAATCTAAAAGTGTCCATCAAAACGGAACCTTATCTTTGAAAAGGGATGTTTTGTTCAGAGGCTGTAAATGTCCCATACATGAATGATTTTTGTATCGTTTGATGGGCACAGTGAACTGGAAAATACAAAGTATTTGGCAGCATTTCTGTTGTCAATGTTTTTATCCAAACTGTCCTGGGATTGTCACCTGAGTTGGCCCGGAGTTTAAGAAAAAAAAAAAGAAAAGAAAAAATCTTTGGACTGTAC